>NC_057814.1:88183292-88419581 GCF_018294505.1 Triticum aestivum
TGGCGCACTGCCCGGTGCGCCATTACAGTATCAGATACTAATGGTGCACCAGCGGTGCGCCATTAGTAAAAATTACTAGTGGCGTGATGCTAGTGGCGCACCAGTAGTGCGCCATTAGTAGGCAAAACTGGTGCGCCACTAGTAAGCCTTTTTCTAGTAGTGATTGCCGTCGGCTTTCTTTGCCGTCAGCCTTTGCCGTCCGCTTCAAAAAGCAGACGGCAAATAAGCTCTTTACCGATGCCTACTTTGCTGGAGCCTTTTTCCGTCCGCGGCAGACGGCAAAGGCCTTTGCCATCCGCAATCCTTGCCTTTGCCGTCTGCCGTGGCAGACGGCAAAGTAGCTGATTCCTGTAGTGTAGTGATTTGCTTTATTATACTAACGGATCTTACCGAGTTTTCTGTTGAAGTTTTGTGTGGATGAAGTGTTCGATGATCGAGGAGGTCTCGATGTGAGAAGAAGGAAGAGAGGCAAGAGCTCAAGCTTGGGGATTCCCAAGGCACCCCAAGTAAATATTCAAGGAGACTCAAGCGTCTAAGCTTGGGGATGCCCTGGAAGTCATCCCCTCTTTCTTCAACAAGTATCGGTATGTTTTCAGATTCGTTTCGTTCATGCAATATCTGCAAGTCTTGGAGCGTGTTTTGCATTTAGTTTTCACTTTTTCTTTTATGCACCATGCTGGTATGAGGTAGTCCTTGGTTGATTTATAGAATGCTCATTGCACTTCACTTATATTCTTTGAGTATGGCTTTATAGAATGCTTCATGTGCTTCACTTATATCATATGAAGTTTGGATTGCCTGTTTCTCTTCACATAGAAAACCGCCATTTGTAGAATGCACTTTTGCTTCACTTATATTTGTTAGAGCATGGGCATATCTTTTGTAGAAAGTATTAAACTCTCTTGCTTCACTTATATCTATTTAGAGAGATGACAGGAACTGGTCATTCACATGGTTAGTCATAAAATCCTACATAAAACTTGTAAATCACTGAATATGATATGTTTGATTCCTTGCAATAGTTTTGCGATATAAAGATGGTGATATTAGAGGCATGCTAGTGGGTAGTTGTGGATTAGTAGAAATACTTGTGTTGAGGTTTGTGATTCCCGTAGCATGCACGTATGGTGAACCGTTATGTAATGAAGTCGGAGCATGATTTATTTGTTGATTGTCTTCCTTATGAGTGACGGTTGGGGACGAGCGATGGTCTTTTCCTACCTATCTACCCCCCTAGGGGCATGCATAGTAGTACTTTGTTCGAGGGCTAATAAACTTTTGCAATAAGTATATGAGTTCTTTATGACTAATGTGAGTCCATGGATTATACGCACTATCACCCTTCCATCATTGCTAGCCTCTTCAGTACCATGCATTGCCCTTTCTCACCTCGATAGTTGGTGCAAACTTCGCCGGTGCATCCAAACCCCGTGATACGATACGCTCTATCACACATAATCCTCATTATAGCTTCCTCAAAACAGCCACCATACCTACCTATCATGGCATTTCCATAGCCATTCCGAGATCTATTGCCATGCAACTTCCATCATCATCATGTACATGACTTGAGAATTTATTGTCATATTGCTTTGCATGATCGTAAGATAGCTAGCATGATGTTTTCATGGCTTGTCCGTTTTTTTATATCATTGCTACACCAGATCATTGCACATCCCGGTACACCGCCGGCGGCATTCATATAGAGTCAAATCTTTGTTCTAGTATCGAGTTGTAATATCAAGTTGTAAGTAAATAAAAGTGTGATGATCATCATTATTAGAGCATTTCCCCAAGAAAAAAAGAGAGGCCAAAGAAGCCTAAATAAAAAAAGGGGGCGAAAGAAGCCCGCAAAAAAAAGAAAAAAAAGGGCAATGTTACTATCCTTTTACCACACTTGTGCTTCAAAGTAGCACCATATTCTTCAAATAGAGAGTCTCTTGAGTTATCACTTTCATATACTAGTGGGAATTTTCATTATTGAACTTGGCTTGTATATTCCAACGATGGGCTTCCTCAAATGCCCTAGGTCTTCATGAGCAAGCAAGTTGGATGCAGACCCACTTAGTTTCAGTTTGAGCTTTCTACTTTTTTGTCTTCTCCACATAACCCCCATCATCATATTCTATTCCACCTATAGTGCTATATACATGGCTTGCGCTCATGTATTGCGCGAGGGTTGAAAAAGCTGAAGCGCGTTAAAAAGTATGAACCAATTGCTCGGCTTGTCATCGAGGTTGTGCATGATGTGAATATTTTGTGTGGTGAAGATGGAGCATAGCCAGACTATATGATTTTGTAGGGATAACTTTCTTTCGCCATGTTATTTTGAAAAGACATGATTGCTTTATTAGTAGGCTTGAAGTATTATTGTTTTTATGTCAAATGATAGACTATTGCCTTGAATCACTCGTGTCTTAATATTCATGTCATGATTAGATACATGATCAAGATTATGCTAGGTAGCATTCCACATCAAAAATTATCTTTTTTTATCATTTACCTACTCGAGGACGAGCAGGAATTAAGCTTGGGGATGCTGATACGTCTCCGTCGTATCTATAATTTTTGATTGTTCCATGCCAATATTATACAACTTCCATATACTTTTGGCAACTTTTTATACTATTTTTGGGACTAACATATTGGTCCAGTGCCCAGTGCCAGTTCCTGTTTATTGCATGTTTTATGCTTCGCAGAAACCCCATATCAAACGGAATCCAAACGGGATAAAAACGGATGGATAATATTTTTGGAATATTTGGAAAATTCAGGAAGAAGAATCAACGTGAAACGGTGCCTGAGGGGGGCACGAGGCAGGGGGGTGCGCCTGCCCCCCTGGGCGCGCCTGCCCCCTCGCGGGACCCCCGTAAGGCAGTAGCTGCTCTTCTTTGGCCGCAAGAAAGCTAATTTTCAGAGAAAAATCTGTGCGAAGGTTTCAATCCAATCGGAGTTACGGATCTCCATATATATACGAAACGGTGAAAGGGCAGAAGACCAGAACGCAGAAACAGAGGGAGACAGAAAGACAGATCCAATCTCGGAGGGGCTCTCGCCCCACCCATGCCATGGAGGCCAAGGACCAGAGGGGAAACCCTTCTCCCATATAGGGAGGAGGTCAAGGAAGAAGAAGAAGAAGGGGCCCCCTCTCCCCTTCTCTTCCGGTGGCGCCGGAACACTGCCGTGGCCACCATCATCATCACCGCGATCTTCACCAACACCTCCGCCATCTTCACCAACATCCCCATCACCTTCCGCCCTCTATCTACAGCGGTCCACTCTCCCGCAACCCGCTGTACCCTCTACTTGAACATGGTTCTTTATGCTTCATATTATTATCCAATGATGTGTTGCCATCCTATGATGTCTGAGTCGATTTTCGTTGTCCTATCGGTGGTTGATGAATTTCTATGATTGATTTAATTTGCTTGTGGTTATGTTGCTTTCCTTTGGTGCCCATCATATCAGCGTGCGCGTGGATCACGCCATAGGGTTAGTTGTATGTTGATAGGACTATGTATTGGAGGGCAAGAGTGACAGAAGCTTCTACCTAGCATAGAAATTGATGCATACGGGATTGAAGTGGGACCAATATATCTTAATGCTATGGTTGGGTTTTACCTTAATGAACATTAGTAGTTGCGGATGCTTGCTAATAGTTCCAATCATAAGTGCATAGAATTCCAAGTCAGGGATGACATGCTAGCAGTGGCCTCTCCCACATAAAACTTGCTATCGGTCTAGTAAAGTAGTCAATTGCTTAGGGACAATTTCGCAACTCCTATCACCACTTTTCCACACTCGCTATACTAACTTTATTGTGTCTTTATCTAAATAGCAGCTACTTTTTATTTATGCGCTCTTTATTACCTTGCAAACTTATCCAACAACACCTACAAAGTCTTTCTAGTTTCATACTTGTTTTAGGTAAAGCGAACGTTAAGCGTGCGTAGAGTTGTGTCGGTGGTCGATAGAACTTGAGGGAATATTTGTTCTACCTTTAGCTCCTCGTTGGGTTCGACACTCTTACATATCGAAAGAGTCTACAATTGAGCCCCTATACTTGTGGGTTATCACCCATGAGGCATGGTTCGCAATCATCAAGTGATTCATAATCAAGTGATTCCAAAAGCCCATCAGCATGGAGTTCCTTCATGTGCTTTATACCAATATGACCTAAACGGTAGAGCCACAAATATGTTGCACTATCATTATCAACTTTGCATCTTTTGGCATCAATATTATGAATATGCGTATCAACACGATCGAGATTCAATAAACCATTTATTTTTAGTGTATGACCATAGAAGGTTTTATTCATGTAAACAGAACAACAATTATTCTTTGACTTAAATGAATAACCGTATTGCATTAAACATGATCTAATCATATTCATGCTCAACGCAAACACCAAATAACATTTATTTTAGGTTCAACACTAATCCCGAAGGTAAAGGGAGTGTGCGATGGTGATCTTACAATCCTTGGAATCATTTCCAACACACATCGTCACCTCGCCCTTAACTAGTCTCTGTTTATTTTGCAACTCTTGTTTAGAGTTACTACTCTTAGCAACTGAACTAGTATCAAATACCAAGGGGTTGCTATAAACACTAGTAAAGTACACATCAATAACATGTATATCAAATATACCTTTGTTCACTTTGCCATCCTTCTTATCCGCCAAGTATCTAGGGGTAGTTCCACTTCCAGTGACCATTTCCTTTGCAGCAGAAGCACTCAGTTTCAGGATTGGGTCTAGCTTTGGGCTTCTTCATGGGATTAGCAACTTGCTTGCCATTCTTCTTGAAGTTCCCTTTCTTTCCCTTGCCCTTTTACTTGAAACTAGTGGTCTTTTCAACCATCAACATTTGATGCTTTTCTTGATTTCTACCTTCGTCTAATTCAGCATGATGAAGAGGTCGGGAATCATTTTTGTTATCCCTTGCATATTATAGTTCATCACAAAGTTCTAGTAACTTGGTGATAGTGACAAGAGAATTCTGTCAATCACTATTTTATCTAGAAGATTAACTCCCACTTGATTCAAGCGATTGTAGTGCTCAGACAATCTAAGCACATGCTCACTGGTTGAGCTATTCTCCTCCATCTTGTAGGCAAAGTACTGTCGGAGGTCTCATACCTCTTGACACGGGCATGAGAAGGAAATACTAATTTCAACTGTTGGAACATCTTGTATGCTCCGTGGAGTTCAACACATTTTTGAAGTCCCAGTTCTAAGCCGTAAAGCATGGTGCACTAAACTATCAAGTAGTCATAACACCGAGCTTGTCAAAACGTTCATAACATCTGCATCTGCTCCTGCAATTGTTCTGTCACCTAGCGGTGCATCAAGAACATAATTCTTCTGTGCAGCAATGAGGATAATCCTCGGATCACGGACCAAGTCTGCATCATTGCTACTATCATCTGTCAACTTATTTTTCTCTAGGAACATATCAAAAATAAACGAGGAGCTACATCGCGAGCTATTGATCTACAACATAGTTATGTAAATACTATCAGGACTAAGTTCATGATAAATTAAAGTTCAATTAATCATATTACTTAGGAACTCACAATTAGATAGACATCCCTCTAGTCTTCTAAATGATCACGTGATCCATATCAACTAAACCACGTCCGATCATCATGTGAGATGGAGTAGTTTTCAATGGTGAACATCACTATGTTGATCATATGTACTATATCATACACGCTCGACCTTTCAGTCTCAGTGTTCCGAGGCCATATCTGCATATGCTAGGCTCGTCAAGTTTAACCCCAGTATTCTGCGCGTGCAAAACTGGCTTGCACCCGTTGGTGTCTCGGCATGACGAACTTTCGCAACGGTGCATACTCAGGGAGAACACTTACACCTTGAAATTTAGTGAGAGATCATCTTATAATGCTACCGTCGATCTAAGCAAAATAAGATGCATAAAAGATAAACATCACATGCAATCAATATAAGTGGTATGATATGGCCATCATCATCTTGTGCCTTTGATCCCCATCTCCAAAGCACCGTCATGATCACCATCGTCACCGGCACGACACCTTGATCTCCATCATAGAATCGTTGTCGTCTCGCCAACTATGCTTCTACGAATATCGCAACCGCTTAGTGATAAAGTAAAGCAATTACATGGCGATTGCATTTCATACAATAAAGCGACAACCATATGGCTCCTGCCAGTTGCCGATAACTTGGTTACAAAACATGATCATCTCATACAATAAAATTTAGCATCATGTCTTGACCATATCACATCACAACATGCCCTGCAAAAACAAGTTAGACGTCCTCTACTTTGGTGTTGCAAGTTTTACGTGGCTGCTAAGGGCTGAGCAAGAACCGTTCTTACCTACGCATCAAAACCACAACGATATTTCGTCAAGTATGTGCTGTTTTACCCTTCACAAGGACCGGGCATAGCCACACTCGATTCAACTAAAGTTGGAGAAACTGACACCCGCCAGCCACCTGTGTGCAAAGCACGTCGGGAGAACCAGTCTCGCGTAAGCGTACGCGTAATGTCGGTCCGGGCGGCTTCATCCAACAATACCGCCGAATCAAAGTATGACATGCTGGTAAGCAGTATGACTTGTATCGCCCACAACTCACTTGTGTTCTACTCGAGCATATAACATCTACGCATAAACTTGGCTCTGATAACACTTTTGGGGAATGTAGTAATTTCAAAAAAATTCCTACGCACACGCAAGATCATGGTGATGCATAGCAACGAGAGGGGAGAGTGTTGTCCACGTACCCTCGTAGACCGAAAGCGGAAGCGTTATGCCAATGCGGTTGATGTAGTCGTACGTCTTCATGATGGACTGATCCTAGAACCGAAAGTACGGCACCTCCGCGATCTACACATGTTCGGCTCGGTGACGTCCCACGAACTCACGATCCAGCAGAGTGTCGAGGGAGAGTTTCTTCAGCACGAGGGTGTGATGATGGTGATGTTGAAGCTACCTGCGCAGGGCTTCGCCTAAGCACTGCAACGATATGACCGAGGTGGACTATGGTGGAGCGGGGCACCGCACACGGCTAAGAGTTCCATGATCAACTTGTGTGTATGGGGTGCCCCCTGGCCACTTATATAAAGGATGGAGGGAGGAGGAGGCCGGCCCTCATAGGGCGCGCCCAAAGTGTGCAGTCCTACTAGGACTCCCTAGTCCTAGTAGGATTCCACCTCCCACATGGAATAGGAAAAAGGGAAGGGAGAAGGAGAAGGAAGTAAGGGGGCGCCCCCTTTCCCTAGTCCAATTCGGACTAGTCCACGGGGAAGGGGCACGGCCACCCTTGAGGCCTTTCTCTCCTTTCCCGTATGGCCCATTAAGGCCCAATACGAATTGCCGTAACTCTACGGTACTCCGAAAAATACCCGAATCACTCAGAACCTTTCCGATGTCCGAATATAGCCTTCCAATATATCGATCTTTACGTCTCAAACATTTCGAGACTCCTCGTCATGTCCCGGATCTCATCTGGGACTCCTAACAAACTTTGGTCATCAAATCACATTACTCATAATACAAATCGTCACCGAACGTTAAGCGTGCGGACCCTACGGGTTCGAGAACTATGTAGACATGACCGAGACTCATCTCCGGTCAATAACCAATAGCGGAACCTGGATACTCATATTGGTTCCTACATATTCTACGAAGATCTTTATTGGTCAAACCGCATAACAACATACGTTGTTCCCTTTGACATCGGTATGTTACTTGCCCGAGATTCAATCGTCGGTATCTCAATACCTAGTTCAATCTCTGTAGCGACCCGACCTCAGACGGTCAAGCCTCTGTGTATCTGTGCCATCCCTGGATCAGTATGCTGGCACACACAGTACATCATTGTATATATCAAAGTGCAATCACATGTATAAATAACGTAAAACTGATATATACCTCATAAGTCTCAGCGGAAACAAACAATCGGGTGTGGAGTCCCATCAACGCCATCGGCAGGTTGGGTGTAGACCGTAACCCAATCAATGAAACTCACTCGTCGTAGAAATAATCCTGCAACATGATACGTTGCAGCCGTGTTGGTCAGTACATTGAATGTACCGGCAAGATCACTGTAAGAAAAACAGATGATAAACTATACTATATGCAATATGGCTTTGTGGCTCTGTATCTGAGTTTTGTTTGCGTAAAAGCTGGTTTTATTTTCCTATAACAAAGGAACATCAGGAGTCTGCACTATGGAGTTTTCTATCATGACATGGTTCCGCCAACCGATGTCTCATAGCCCAAAATCATCATAACTTGCACACAATTATGTTATCAGTCCGGTGTTGAGAGTTCCGACATAGATCCAAGTCCAGAGGCTCAAATTGTCCGTAACCGGGGACATGGCTAATCAATTAGGTTTTAACCCTCTGCAGAGGTTTGTACACTTTACCCGCAAGATAATATCCCTCTTTTTACATTCTCGCCCTTCAGGGTGTTTGAGAATAAGACGACCGAAACATGGTCTTCCAAAGAGTTCCCCTGACCACTGTCCGGTGCTCATCCAATCCTACCGTCGTAATACATGTGCTAGCACCGTCCCAGCCAGAGTCACAACTAAGGTCAACCAAGCCAGTGGCCATAGTGACTTGCGGTTGCACAGGTAAGCTTCCGGGCATGAAGTATTCTTCCGTCTCTTTGAGTCTGGGTGAAGCTTTCCGCAAGATGTCATGGCGCTTCTCCATGCATCCCGGCCATCCACTGGTTTCTCCAGGGTGCCCGTCAACCGTCCTTCACCCAGTAGTGTGTATTGAATTCTTGTCTCGAGTCTTGAAGTCTTGAGGCCTTGAAGATGCAGTCCTCGCACATGCCATCATGGAGTTGTCGTCATTGACGTAGAGTCCTCCTTCTTCACACCACTCTCGTGCACTCATACCAAACCCCGTCTACTATAGCGTAGCACTAAAATAAATAACATCCCGGGCTTGGTAACAGGGTGATGGGTTCCTACCTCATGCATACTACTCAACTACAAGAATTCAATATCACTACTGGAGGGATTGTTGCAAAGATGACACTAAATGCAATAAAACATAGGTATGAAAAAACATGGTCAAAGTGAACTTGCCTGGTATTACTTGATGAAGATAATAACGCTCTCAGAATAATGACTTGGTAGAACTATTCGTCACTCCGTTGAAAATCTATATAGTCAAACATAGCATTCATATAAGCAAACATACTAGCAAGCAATTCTAACACTCATAATAAAACCAACAAATAAAATGCAAATCAACAAGGGACACCAAAAAAAAACAAAGGAAAACTACACAACAAAACTACTAAAGAAAACTCTAAGACACAACACAAAACAGTTTTGTTCTAAGTAAAAACTTAACAAGAACTAAAACACTAAACTAATAAATTAACAGAAAATACAAAGTAAAACAATTAAGTTAACAGAAGGTATTTTTCATAAAATTTTATTTGTAAAAAGAAACAAATAAAAAGCTTTTATGAAACACTAACTATGACCTAAACAAGTTTTCCTTCAAAACTAAGTAAAATAAATTTTTAAAACAAAAACAAAATTTTCTTTTGTTGACTAACAGAAACTAAACTAAATTTTTCAAGAGTGACAAAAAAGAAATAATTTAAAACTAATAAAAGCAATAAAGAAAAGACTTAAAACAAAACTATAACTAAAACAGTACTGTTTTGCTAAAAACTTAATTTAAAATAAAATAAAAATAAATCACTATAATCTACTGGATAGACAAAACTATAACAAAACAGTAGCAAAAAGAATTAATCAAAAATATTTTATAAAACTCAAGATACGACCAAGTTGGTGATTTGAATAAATTTCATCAAATTCAATTCTAAACAACTCAAATATGAAATCCAATTGCACTAGCAGAAACTTCAAGAAATTATAAAACTAATGCAAAAAGAAACACTAAATTTGGATCTAAAACATAAAAGTTATAAGCAATATAAAATCAGAACTATTCTGTTTTTAAAACAGAAACGAAAAAAAAATCGGGCACTAGCTACGTGGCCTACTGCTATCGGGCCAGGGAGGTGGGCGATCTGAACTATCTAGCGCTCGGTCGTAGAATAACACAAACGTGTACGGGCTAAAACAGAAAGACTGATCGGCTAAAACGACTAGACCTGAACCGATCTAAACCGAATAAAAACCGTACCAAACCGGAACTAAAACGATCTATTAAAAAAACAACCTACTCGATAGATCTAATCTAGAGCGTTGAAAAAAGATCGAACGGGGGAGAAGAGAGGGGATGCTCACAGCGGCGCCGAGGTGACTCCGGCGAGGTTCCGGCAGCTCGGGTTCAATGCGGTTGACGCCTCCGGTGGTCCCCGGTGACGGGGAAGGCGTCCAGAAGATGCGGAAGACGATGGCGATGACGATGGTGGTCGGTGGTGAGCTCGGGGACGTCAGAGGAGGACGGCGGTGAGGTTGACGCGGCGATGTCGTTCGGGCTTCGGCGGATGACGGCACTCCGATGCATTTCGGGCTTGGGTGAGGGCACGGGGAGATGCGGACGAGTGATGGGGTTACGGTGGTGATCTCAGGTGGCGGCAAGGTGGTCGGGGTCGAGTGCTGCAGCGGCAATGGCGTGGCGGCGGTGCTCGAGCTCCAGCGAGGCAATACGTGCGGGGGAGAGGGGTTCGGTGTGGCTTTAGGGCGGAAACGAACGAGGAAGAGGGGTATATATAGGGGGAGGGGTTCTTGGAGAAGGGGGCGAATCGGGGAAGAGGATCCCGAGCGATCCGAGATACGGCGGCGATAGAGCGAGCTCCGGCGTCGACTTGGCTTGGCGTGAGAAGGAAGAAGACGGCGGGCCCCATGTGTCAGTGGCTGCGGGCAAGAGCGAGAGGGAGCCGGCGACCTCCGCGAAGGGTTTTCGGGCACGGGAGCAAGCCGCTGGGCCAGTTGGGCCGCGGGGAGAGAGAGAGGTGGCCTGGACGACTGGGCTTTAGCCTTTTAAAAAGAATTTTCCTCTTTTTCTTTTAAACAGAGAACATAACAGAAATAAACTAAGAAACAAATAGAAATATAATATACACATATAATATATCAAAATGTTCAGAAAAATAAATCCTAAAAGATGAACATATTTTCAAAGGCAACTAAAATCCACAAAAAATTAAATAAGGAAAACAGTGCTACCAGTTCATTTAAAAACCAAATAAAATATTTTAAAATACCAAAATGATTTCAAACTCATTTTTCTCCATTTTCTACTTTAGGGAATAATTTTACCCTATTTTCCATATATTTTATTTTTTGGAGAAAATAATTTGAAGAAAAACCAAATAACTCTGAATTGAAAAAAAGGGTTTCAAAAGAACTTCCAATTGGAATCTTTTAAACTTTCAACTCATATTTCACATAATTTTAAGAAGTCATTTTATCTTCTCTCATGAAAATCATTGAGTTGCATAAAGTTTCTGGTTTGAATTATTTGCAAAAATGAAATTCAAATATTTTCAAAAACCCTTTCCATTTTAATTGGAAGAAGTCATGTCATCTTCACTCTAGGGTTTTGCATTTGACAAGAATTTGAATTCATGGAGATCGGAGTGCAAAGTGAAAAAGTTTGGGAAAGTCATTTCATTCCCTCTCATTCAACTTTCAAAAGTTTCAAATTCCACTCAATTTCACAATCAGTCACACACAATCAAACAAACAATCATAAATATTTATTTAATATAACATTCCAAAATTTAGAATTTTGGGATGTTACAAACCTACCACACTTAAAATGAATCTCGTCCTCGAGATTCGAAGAGGCTAGCAAGAAAGGTTCGGGTTTGGGGGTCTTCTAGCAAATCCATCAATCGGAATGGTCTAGTGTGCTACCACACTTAAAAACTGGGCTATGGTTCCAACATATCTTATGTACTCCATCCTTAGTGTGAACACCATCGGTCTTCTCACATCTTCAGAGTAACTCCTACACTGGGGCTCTTCCGGTAGGGTCAAAACCTTTTCCTCAAACACGTGCCCTTTCATCCTGGTGAGGTTCTTCCGAGACTGGGTCTTCTTCACTGGCAGGTCTGTCGCCATTACTAAACAGCTATCGATAATCTCATGGTGGTCAACAATTTCTGGTTTCTGCTGCAGGAAATGGTCTGGGTTGAATCTCACCGTGTAACCTACGGCTGGCAGTGGTTGCCTGTACATGGATCAATCGTCCTACCATTCTAAGGTTGTTTGTCTTGTCGTTTCGACGCTCTTCTAAGGATTTCAAGTCTCTCTGATTTTCCATCAACATATGATAGTTTATGATAGAAGTCTCCGGTATGGGGGCCAATCCATCCCGTACTCGAACGATTAGTTCATACACTGACAGTGAATCGCGTATTCTATCAGTTGGGCATCCTCACAAGCATTGCAGAATTTCTCTTATCCTCGAACATGGTTCGGGTAAATCCATTGGTTCTGCAAGCTGAGCAAGACATCTATCATTTCTTCACCACTCTTGGATTTTTGCGTAACCTCCTATGAAACGTCTGCCGATGGAATTTCTTCTTCCAGGGAGTCCTTGATTCCTTATAAATTCCTGAGCCTGTGGGTTGTGGGCCCAATTCAACACTTGGACATCTTTAACTCATCCATTCGAGGATTATTATTCCATATTCCAACATTACACCTCCATTTAATTCCGATAATACTTCATTCCTTCATACTCTTGGTGCAATCAATGTATCGGAATAAAACTCATACTCCTATTGTCTAGACTCCACTCTGCGGAGTACATTTTACTTTCCATTTGTGAGTGTCCTCATAGGGTACTAACCCTTGAAATGCACAAATTCTTCCATGGACCATATTTTCTCATATCCTCAAAAATGGTCAAAGCTCTTTCTTCATGGAGTAACAACTCATATAATTCAACATATGAAATCATAACACATTAACTTTATTGATTCATGAATCCATTACAAACTCTGAGACTTCCACTACATAATCCAACTCATCGAACTCATGAAAATAAAATTACTTTCTACTACACTTACTACCAATATCAAAATTCCAACTACTCAGCTCCAGCTTTCATTTTGTCGGGACATTTAGTAGCATAATTTCATGCTTCCTTGCAATGAAAACAAATAACTTTTGATAAGTCTTTGGGCTTCTTGGAGATGGCGTCTACTCTTTGGGTACTTGGCTTCTTCTCTGGACATTTACCAGCGTAATGATCTAAATCCTTGCACCTGTAACAAGTGATATTACTCAGGTCCTTCTCTATATAAATTGGGTTGTTCTGGGGATGCCTTCGTTTCCACTTCCTGGATTTCTCCGTAATGATCAGAGATTCTATTTCCCGAGGGTCAAACTTCACTTCTGCTGTCGGGAAGTCTCCGAGATACTCTTCTCTTTCCTTCGTGCAATACTGGGAATAATGTCCTTCTTCTCCACATGAATAGCAATGACTTCCTCCATCATGGATTCTTCCAAACATTTCCTATGGGCTTCTTTCTGCTGCTTGGTAATTTCCTGTACCTTAGGGTAAATTTGGCACTGAGCCGGGAAATGAGTAACTCCTTCACACAGGAAACAAGTAACCTGCCCAGTCGGGCATTCTTCAGCTAGGTGATTCTCCTCACAATGAGGGCATCCATCCTTGTGTTCCTCCTGGGTGTGTCCTATTTCTCTGCAAATCTTGCATGCACAAGGTTTCTTCTTCGGGTTATCATTGTGCTTCCGGATAAGACGAGATCTTGTCAGAGTCTTCTTGAATTCTTGCAAGTCTTTGCTCCATTCCATCCTTGTATGGCTTGATGCATCTGCCACCATGTTGCAGCACTTCCTTCAAAGTACTAAAGAGCGTGCGATACTTCATTCTTCCTTGAAACCAAATTGCTCCCAAAGTGATTCTCCATGTTCTGAGTCCATGCATAGCTCTGCCTCCAACTGAGTCGTTGGTCCAGAGAACACAAGTCCATCTTCATTCATCTATTGGTTCCAAGGGTTTTGGGGTGAGATATGAGAGAGGTGGGGAGGGATACACACAATACAAACAATAGTTTTGAAGAAACCGGTTTTATTTTTGTGGCTGTCGGAAAAACATCAAACAAATGACAGATCACAAATCGTCGCATCTAACGTAAGTATATAACAGGAGTTTGGTCTTCTAAAGGTCAAATAAATCTTTAGTCTTCAAATTCTTCGAGTCTTCGGAGTCTTCAAATGATGAAATCCTCTTTACTCTGAAGTGGTTATCAGTTGTCCGATATCTAGTCCTTCATGGAGTGGCTTCAGTTGATCCTCCGAGTGGTTAAAAGGGGATATGGTATGTTCTAACTATTTGAGGTAAGAGGGACTATTTGAAAAAATCAGAAAAGACGAGAAGTAAGAGTCTTTTTGAAAATAAAGTTTTAGAGATATCCTATCCTAGGTCTTTCCGATTTCTCGGCTCACGTCCTACAGTCAACATGTGCTCTGATACCATATCTGTAGCGACCCGACCTCAGACGGTCAAGCCTCTGTGTATCTGTGCCATCCCTGGATCAGTATGCTGGCACACACAGTACATCAATGTATATATCAAAGTGCAATCACATGTATAAATAACGTAAAACTGATATATACCTCATAAGTCTCAGCGGAAACAAACAATCGGGTGTGGAGTCCCATCAATGCCATCGGCAGGTTGGGTGTAGACCGTAACCCAATCAATGAAACTCACTCGTCGTAGAAATAATCCTGCAACATGATACGTTGCAGCCGTGTAGGTTAGTACATTGAATGTACCAGCAAGATCACTGTAAGAAAAACAGATGAGAAACTATACTATATACAATATGGCTTTGTGGCTCTGTATCTGAGTTTTGTTTGCGTAAAAGCTAGGTTTATTTTCCTATAACAAAGGAATATCAGGAGTCTGCACTACGGAGTTTTCTATCATGACATGGTTCCGCCAACCGATGTCTCATAGCCCAAAATCATCATAACTTGCCCACAATTATGTTATCACTCCGGTGTTGAGAGTTCCGAGACAGATCCAAGTCCAGAGGCTCAAATTGTCCGTAACCGGGGACACGGCTAATCGATTAGGTTTTAACCCTCTGCAGAGGTTTGTACACTTTACCCGCAAGATTCGATCCCTCTTTTACGTTCTCGCGCTTCAGGGTGTTTGAGAACAAGATGACCGAAACATGGTCTTCCAAAGAGTTCCCCTGACCACTGTCCGGTGCTCATCCAATCCTACCGTCATTCTACATCGGCTAGCACCGTCCCAGCCAGAGTCACAACTAAGGTCAACCAAGCCAGAGCCCATAGTGACTTGCGGTTGCACAGGTAAGCTTCCGGCCATGAAGTATTCTTCCATCTCTTTGAGTCTGGGTGAAGCTTTCCGCAAGATGTCATGGCGCTTCTCCATGCATCCCGGCCATCCACTGGTTTCTCCAGGGTGCCCGTCAACCGTCCTTCACCCAGTAGTGTGTATTGAATTCTTGTCTTGAAGTCTTGAGGCCTTGAAGATGCAGTCCTCGCATATGCCATCATGGAGTTGTCGTCGTCGACGTAGAGTCCTCCTTCTTCACACCACTCTCGTGCACTCATACCAAACCCCGTCTACTATAGTGTAGCATTAAAATAAGGGATATTTAAATTAGTGCCCATGGTTCCTTAGTTGTGCTCACTTTTCCCCACGCTCCAAACTTTTGCTCACTTTTCACCTCTTCCTTGCTGAAACTCTCACAAATGCTCATAGCGGGCGTTTGCCGTCTTGAACGTCCATTGACCATTAATTGCTGACGAGTGGGGCCGAGTCTTCGTCTGACTGTTGCTTGCTGACGGGTGGGACCGCAAGGAGACACGTATTGGGCAGCTTGTCTGAATCTGAAACAAATCTAGACAGGCCGCACTGCACCGCGCCGCCCCTCCCCCTCCGCCGGCGTCGTGCCGCGTCCACCACAGTTGTTTCCTCCACCCTATGCCCCTATTCAGTTCGTCGGTAACGCCGCTTCTCCGCCAAATATAGCCCACCTCCCCACCTGGGATTACATAGCGATGTTGAGTGAGGACGGCCGGAATGCAGTCGACCGTGGAGAGGATTGGCTGGAATCTGTGGCAGATAATTCATGGATTAAACCTGGGTAAGCATTGTTTCCTCTCGAATTGACGTTCTAAGTCGTATTGTAGGCCGTATTTGACTTCTGTTTGCTTGAATCGTTTGAATTTGTGCTCGATTTTACCCGGCTAACTGAAGCCTTTGTTTCCTTCAACAAAATAGGATTGATCCCGCGCTGGCTTTCCGGCTGGCGATTAGAATGGAAACTAGTGTGCTGCGTGGTACAAAACCGCATTTGATTTCATCATTTTTCTATCCCAAAGTGGTAGAAACCATCATATCTTTCAAAGATTTGCGAGCTGAGCTCCGAAACACCTATCCCTGGAGTGATGTCGATGCTGTTGAACTGAATTACTTCAGTAGTGACGAGCAAAGATTTCTCCCACTAACTTGCGACGATCATATGCCGTTGCTTTTTGCTGGGATTGCTGGCTGCCGATTTGGTAAACTCCAAATCGATGTGCTTCAGCCACGTGCAGAACGGGCAATGGGGAAGGGAGTTCAGACATCATCTGTCTTTGCTAATAGCCAGCACCCCAGCACTCCTTGTAGGTCGACACCAAGTAAAGCAAGTGGTTCATGGAGCCAGAACATGCCTGCTGCCAATTCTGGTTCCGATTCAGCTGCTGCTTCTCGTGTACCTTCTTTAGTTGGTGTAGAAGAAGATGCAGAACCTGACGAGGCAGTGCCTAGAAATGATGATGAAGACGAGATGATGTTTCCTGAACTGGTCGATGTAGCCAGTCAGCAAGCAGTGGATGACGAATATATGGAGGAGCCCAACAGCCAAGCTAGGTTTGATGACACTGACGATGAAGAGAAGGTGGAGAACATGGACAGCTTAATCGAGGATGAATACGATGGTGATGACATGCCAACAATTGAGTGGAACAGGGAAAACCTAAGCTTAGTGTAGGTACCATTTTCCAATAAATGGTGGACTGTCGGAATGCAGTGACCACATGGTGCATTATATCTGAAAACACCTATAAGATTAAAAGGAGTGAGCCAGCAAGGTTCACAGTATTTTGTCCATATCCTAGGTGTAGGTGGAAGTTGCATGCATCTCGTATGATCAAGAGCAAATATATTCAGGTAATCCAAGTTCAGTTAGTAATTTAGTTTCAAATCGTTGAGTAAGGTTTCGTAACTGTTTTTACCCTTTTATTTTGTTTCCGATAAAGAAAAACCCACACAAGCACACATGTCCACCTGGAGGGGGAGGGGGGAGGACAAAACCAAGCTAGCAAAAACTAGGTGGGTGGCAGATGCTATATTATATTGGCTGAGAGAAGAACCTGGACTTGGTCCAACAGCACTCCATGGGAAGCTTTTTGAGTAGTACAAGATAGAAATTCCTTACATGAGAATTTTCAATGCTAGGGAAAAGGCTCTTGACAGAATTAATGGTCAATGGAATGACAGTTTTCAGCTACTTTACACTTTCAAAGCTGAAGTGGAGATGGCAAGTCCAGGGAGTGTTGTAGAGATTGACAAGCATACAGTTCCACTCAAAATAAAAGGGAAGTCATTTCAGAAGGAGTGCTTCAGAAGGGATTTTGTTCTTTTCAAGGCTTGCTGGCAGGGGTTTCTAGATGGTTGCAGGCCCTATTTGGCTGTAGATGCTACACATTTGACTGGAAGATGGAGAGGACAGCTAGTAGCAGCTTCTGCAGTTGATGGACACAACTGGCTATTCCCAGTTGCATTTGGTGTGGTGGAGGCAGAGTCTGAGGAAAGTTGGGTCTGGTTTCTGCAGCAGTTGCGCAACATTATAGGCACACCCCCAGGTTTAGCTATACACACAGATGCTTGCAAGGGTTTAGAGAGTGCAGTGGAAATTGTATTCCCTGGAGTGGAGCATAGGGAATGTACGTGACACCTAGCGCATAATTTCAAAAAGAAGTTCAAAGGTAAAGTTTATGATGAGAACTTATGGCCAGCATCATACACATGCAGCAAAAGGAAGCATGAACACCATTTGAGAGTGTTGTATGCTCAAAATCCTCTTGTGAAGGAGTACATGGATGCACATCATGGTAAGGTGTGGTCAAGAAGCCAATTCAATGAAATCTGCAAAGTACATTATGTGACCAGTAACCTTGCAGAATGCTTCAATTCAAAGTTCAAGTCAGTGAAAGGGCTCTTGTTGTGGCAAGCATTTGACAAGATGAGGCAAACGATCATGATAAAGATGGCTCTTCGCAAAAGAATTGCAGAAACACAATATGTTGGTCATCAAATGCTCCCATCACTGATTAAGGCATTGCACTTGAAGGCAAGAGGACTGAAGATGAAATGTATTCGACCTGGTACATATGAGGGAGAGGTTACATATACTGACACTAAAAATAGGGTATGGAGGTATCCTGTGAACCTAAGTACTAGAGAATGTACTTGTAGGCAATGGCAGATCCGTGGGAAGCCATGCATACATGCCCTACATCTGATGACCGTTATCGGGGGTGCAGATGGTGAAGTTGATCAATATTGCTCTGAGTATTTCTCTGTTGCCAAATTTATGTCTGCTTATGCTGACAATGTGCCTGCACTATTGGGGAAAGATCAATGGAACATAGTAGATCCAGGGTTCAAACTCCACGCTCCTTTCATTACTAGACCACCAGGAAGACCAAGGAACCAGAGGATTAGAGCAGGTGAGGAGGGTCGTCTACCAAAGAAGCGTGCTTGCAAAAAATGTGGAGTTCTGGGGCATATTGCTAGGCTTTGTACCAATGCAGTGGATGCATCATTTGGAGAGGAGGAAAGATGGACAGCGGCCAATGCTGAGGAGAATGCAGCAACAATGGAGACTGAAGATGCAGTGGAGAATGCAGCAGCAAATGAAGCATCTTGGTATGTGTTTGCACCCTTTGTAGAATGCAGCTACCCTTTTGTTTGCATTTGTTGTCTTTTTTGCCTATGGCTTATAATTTTATTTATCAGCTCTAGGGAGAAAAGGCCAAGAGATGAAGAAGCCGAAGATTTTGAAACCATGGCCTTTGATGGTTTTGAAGCTATAAGAGAGGAAGAGGAGGGGGTAATTTTTCCAACTGTGCCTTTAAAGATTATTGAACCCATAGATGACCGTCAAATGGTCGTCAAGTGCTCGGCGAGTGGAACTACTCCATCAACACCTCCACGGGGAAAACCCCAAGTAAAGCCCAAGATCAAAAGGAACAAGAGTCTGAAAGAAAAGAGCATCTCAACTAGGGAAGCCAGGAGCAAGACGGTGAAGCCAGCTGCAAACACAAGGAGCAAGTCGAAAATTTGAATTAAGTTGTTGGGAAATGTTTGTGTTGTCAATTTGAGGGCGAGTCAATCGCTTAAAACTTGGTAGATTTGTATTAAGATGTTGGCATCTTAAAACTTGGTATATTTGAGCTACTGTGAAAACTTATCAGTTGTAATAAGGGATCCCTTGTAATAATGTTGCTTCTACTTTGGTTTCTTATTTGTGTAAGAATTCAAATTTCCATCAAAATTTGAATATAAATCAATATTTTAATTTGGGACAAAATTTGGATTCGAGCCAAAGTTGAAGTTGAACATTGGAGGTTCATTGCTCTGTGCGGTGTATTTGATCAAGCATTTGAAGTCCAATATTCGTAGGTGAACAGTCCGAATGAGAAATGTGCTAGAAACAAGCTCGAAAGCTAGGGTAAACAACCCTATTTGAAATCAAGTTTTTTTTGACCTTGGCTAAATGAGGCATTTATATTTTTATTAACACTTGTTCCATATATATATGGTAAAAACGAAGTCTCACTATTTATTGATTAATATTCATATTACTACATTTTTTTGGAAAAAATATGCTTTTAATTCAAAACCGTCAAATAACACGTTTTAGATATGAAAATGAAAAAGTAAGTTCAGATCCTTCTTATTCACTCGAAAATGAAGCTATGGAGATTTTTCTGATTTTTTTGAATTTTTTGATTTTTTTTCAAACCCTAAACCCTCTCTCCCTATTATACGAACTCTGAACATGTTCATAGGTGATAGCTCATTTGTGTGAAGCCTTTTTTCATGAAAATTATCTACACCAAGTTTATATTTTGTTCTCATAACCTTGTCACATATGACGGCTATGTGCACAAGAATTACAACATTTTGAGTTTTTTTGAATTTTTAAAAAACATTTGAACTTGATTTTGACAGATCACTTCAAAAAATGATTTTTCAAAAAAATTGCCCCTATACCGAGTTCATATTTTTTATGGTAACTAGGTCTCATAAATGGACAAACTACGTTTGTTTTATATTTTTTCATTTTTTCTAATTTAGTTATGGCCATTTGAAATCTGGTCAAACCCTAATAACCCCGTTGACTCGCTCATAACCCCGCAGAAATGCTCCAAACCCTAGTGTCGAACGTCCGCCGTGGGATCCTACCAAGCGCCAAACACCACCCGTCAGATGTGGGCAGGCATGCGCGATCCGCGTGATGCATCCTGATTGGCTACTGCACTGTCCTTCTCGGGTTTTTACGATCTGCCCCACTTTACATATGAAATTGTATTTTTCGCACATGACCATCACATGTCAGTGTTAAGAGTTGGTTCAAATATTCAAACTACAAAATACAATGTGGCAAATCGTCAATATAGCTTCCCCTTCTCTTCTTCTCCATCTGACAGACAAAGGCATCGAGCAGATCGGGCAATTCCTCTGTTTCTTTCCCCATCTTCTCGTTCTTCTTCCTCTCGAGCAATTCCTCTGTTTCTTTCCCCATCTTCTCGTTCTTCTTCCTCTCGAGCAATTCCTCTGTTTCTTCCTCTCGGGCGATATGTCGACCTCCTCGTTAGCCCCCCGTTCCACGTGGCCGGTGTATGGTCCAGTGCCGATGACTCGATGCACTGATTGCCCACGGACTGCGCCACTGAAGCGGTTGACTTCGAAGGAGGAGAAGAATGGGAACTTTGGGCACGAGTTCGTCAAATGCGAGAGCAAGCCGGAGGGGCAGGTTAGATCTGAGTTTTCCTCGCATCCTTTATCTCTAATTTCTCAAAAAATCTATCAGATTTGGATTTAGGTTACATGATTTCGTTTTCAGATCGTGAAGAAATGCCACCATTTCGAGTGGATGGATGATTACATCCAAAGGCTTCAAGGGTTGAGCTTGCTGGATTCGAGGGGGAATGCAATCCGCGAGTTCAATCTGCCCCATGACAGTGCCGCTCCGGCAGCAGCAGCGCGTCCGGAATACCCGACGGTGGTAGATGTCGAACTGAAGACGGAATTGAAGAAGATGAACAAGAACTTCAAGCAGCTGATTGAGTTGAAGAAGCAATCCAATCTGATAGCTTTAGGAATACTTGCTCTAGGAATTTTTTACTTGATGGCCATCTCTCGTTAGAGATGTTTGTCTACTGTTGTTGCCACTGTTTAGCAATCCAAGTCTGTTTATCTCAAATGCAACTCTGTTTAGTGCAATTGTCGATCTCTGAATGTATGCAATTTACTGTTAAGTTTCGACACTTTCAGTTTCAGCAGAAGACAAGTACCAGTTCAGTGATAGGATTATTTTGTTAGCAAATAACCTCAAGTGTTGGATCATACCCTAGCTCGTCAGATGACAGTAAGCAGTACTTGAGCAGCACAAGGGATATACATCAAGTTCATCTCTTCTGTCTCGCACTTGCCAAACTTTTGTCCTCGAGTTCGTCAGTTCTGCTAGAAACCTAGTTCGCGGGCCCAAAGAGAATCAAGCTGCAATAGGCCCACAAAGGATAAATGAGGCCCAGAAACAAGCAATGTTTCTTTTTTTTGTTTAGGAACGATTGCTTTGTCCTTTTTTGTTTCTGATTGCTTTTTTCATTAATTTGATTGCCCAATCTCTTCTATCTCATTGAGGATTTTTTTTGCTTTCCTTTATGGGTCCCTTCATTTTTTAGAATCAAAGTATTTGCAAACCGCAGTATTATTATGCCTAGCGAACCAATACTTCATGATTGGAAAAAGAGGTCCAACCCTCTTTTTTATATACTTCAAACATAGTGTAGTTTTCTACATGTTAAAGTATATAAAACTACACTTTTAACTAAAGCCAAACATCACAAAGTATTTGATACTTAAATATTTCTGAAAACCAAAGTATTCTTGGAATACCTAAAAAATACAGAGCTCTCAAACCAAAGCCGTGTACAAATGTACAATATGTTCTTATTTTTAGAAGGCATCTATGAACACATCATGTTTAGTTAGTTTGGTTAATTTTCACCACGCCAATTAGCCGTGTCTAAACTTGGGACAAAAAAATACAAACATAACAAAGCATTAATATAACACACATAAATTAACTTAGATAGGGTTGCTAGGGCAACAAACATAACAAAGCATTAATATAACACACATAAATTAACTTAGATAGGGTTGCTAGGGCAACATAAGTTCTTACATAGCTAGGTCGGGCAACACGCACACCAAACTCACATTCACATTACATAGTAGATAGGGATAGGGTAGCTAGGGCAACACGCACACCGCCGGCTTCACCGTCTTCTTCGCCGCCAGCTTCAATACTCCTCCTCCTCAAGGCCGTTGTCGCCGACGTAGTACGGGAGGCTATGCATGTGGTTGCGAGCAGGGAAGACGCTCTCGAAGTCCGTGAAGATGTTATGGGTGGTGAATGCGATGAACTCGCACCCACACCAATACACCTTGCCGAGCAGGTAGTAGGCATCGAAGCTGTTGGTGAAGTAGACGACGAGCCCTACCACTGGAGCGTTGGCGTGGGGACGCTGCTCCACGAGGTTGAACATGGGCGGCGAGCCCGGCGGGAGGTGGTGGAAGCCCGCACGGTGGAACCCCCGTGCAAGCTCAGTGCTACCCCTCCAGCGTGAGATCGCCCACACGCGGAGCGATGCCTTGACGACGACTTTGGCGGGGTACCGCCGTTCCGGCACGGTGGGTGGCGCTTGGAACGTCGGCCCATTGTACTGCATCTTGAAACGCTTCGCTGAGTGGAACGGCTTTGGCTTTTGGGGGAAGAAGAGAAGTGGGAGGCGCAGATGGATCTATAGAAGAAGAGGCAATGAAGGGCAGTTTAAATAGCCAGGAGAGATGAAGATGGTACACGCGCAAACTGCGTAGATCGTGACTCAGTGCGTGCGTGAACCGATGCGATCATCAATTTGTGAACGTGAATCCATGCGAACGTGCTTTGCTTGCTCTGCGTTGGCGGCTGGCTGCCTCCCCCTTCTGCGTGCTCTGCGTTGGCGGCTGCCTGCCTCCCCCTTCTGCGTGCTCTGCATTGTCGGCTGCCTGCCCCCCCTTCTGCGTGCTCTGCGTTGGTGGCTGCCTGCCTCCCACAACTGAATCGAGCGCCACTCGTGCGACGTGAACCGATGCCTCGACATAGACGCAAGCGTGCGTGCAGCCTGCCCCTTCTGCCACCGGCACATATGCCTGCGACGCGTGAAACGACGCTGCGGAGCGATTGAATCCACCGACAACCGTGCGGCAAGGATCGATGTGTGCGTCTCGGCGTGCATGCATGCGTTTAGGTCTAGGTCACTAGATGTGTGCGTGGCGGTGTTCGCATGCATAGCAGGCTAAATCGATGCCAAAGCCGGGCATGCATAGCAGGCTGCATCCATCAATAGCAGGCTTTTTTAATTTATTCCCAACAAACTAACGGGCCCGTCCTATGAACACAAACACGGCCCAACCAGCGAAGCCACAACCATAGTCAACAGAGTCCAACGTGGCCCCACAGGTCAGTTAACGGCCAAGACGGCAAACGTCTGTTATGAACATTTGTGAGAGTTTCAGCTAAGGGAGTGGGGAAAAGTGAGCAAAAGTTTGAAGCGTGGGGAAAACTGAGCACAACTAAGGAATTGGGGGCACAGATGGAATAAGCCCTTAAAATAAATAACATCCCGGGCTTGGTAACAGGGTGATGGGTTCCTACCTCATGCATACTACTCAACTACAAGAATTCAATATCACTACTGGAGGGATTGTTGCAAAGATGACACTAAATGCAATAAAACATAGGTATGAAAAACATGGTCAAAGTGAACTTGCCTGGTATTACTTGATGAAGATAATAATGCTCTCAGCATAATGACTTGGTAGAACTATTCGTCACTCCGTTGAAAATCTATATAGTCAAACATAGCATTCATATAAGCAAACTTACTAGCAAGCAATTCTAACACTCATAATAAAACCAACAAATAAAATGCAAATCAACAAGGGACACCAAATAAAAACAAAGGAAAACTACACAACAAAACTACTAAAGAAAACTCTAAGACATAACACAAAACAGTTTTGTTCTAAGTAAAAACTTAACAACAATTAAAACACTAAACTAATAAATTAATAGAAAATACAAAGTAAAACAACTAAGTTAACAGAAGGTATTTTTCATAAAATTTATTTGTAAAAAGAAACAAATAAAAAGCTTTTATGAAACACTAACTATGACCTAAACAAGTTTTCCTACAAAACTAAGTAAAATAAATTTTTTAAACAAAAACAAAATTTTCTTTTCTTGACTAACAGAAACTAAACTAAATTTTTCAAGAGTGAAAAAAAAGAAATAATTTAAAACTAATAAAAGCAATAAAGAAAAGACTTAAAACAAAACTATAACTAAAACAGTACTGTTTTGCTAAAAACTTAATTTAAAATAAACTAAAAATAAATCACTAGGGGTTCGGGGCGGCTTTAGGGCAGAAATGAACGAGGAAGAGGGGTATATATAGGGGGAGGGGTTCTTGGAGGAGGGGGCGAATCGGGGAAGAGGATCCCGAGCGATCCGGGATACGGCGGCGGTTGAGCGAGCTCCGGCATCGACTTGGCTTGGCGTGAGGAGGAAGAAGACGGCGGGCCCCATGCGTCAGTGGCTGCGGGCAAGAGCGAGAGGGAGCCGGCGACCTGCGCGAAGGGTTTTCGGGCACGGGAGTGAGCTGCGGGGCCAGCTGGGCCGCGGGGAGAGAGAGGTGGCCTGGACGACTGGGCTTCAGCCTTTTAAAAAGGCTTTTCCCCTTTTTCTTTTAAACACAGAACAGAAAAGAAATAAACTAAGAAACAAATAGAAATATAATATACGCATATAATATATCAAAATGTTCAGAAATCCTAAAAGATGAACATATTTTCAAAGGCAACTAAAATCCACAAAAAATTAAATAAGGAAAACAGTGCTACCGGTTCATTTAAAAACCAAATAAAATATTTTAAAATACCAAAATGATTTCAAGCTCATTTTTCTCCATTTTCTACTTTAGGGAATCATTTTACCCTATTTTCCATATATTTTATTTTTTGGAGAAAATAATTTGAAGAAAAACCAAATAACTCTGAATTGCAACAAAGGGTTTCAAAAGAACTTCCAATTTGAACCTTTTAAACTTTCAACTTATATTTCACATAATTTTAAGAAGTCATTTTATCTTCTCTCATGAAAATCATTGAGTTGCATAAAGTTTCTGGTTTGAATTATTTGCAAAAATGAAATTCAAATATTTTCAAAAACCCTTTTCATTTTAATTGGAAGAAGTCATGTCATCTTCACTCTAGGGTTTTGCATTTGATAAGAATTTGAATTCATGGAGATCAGAATGCAAAGTGAAAAAGGTTGGGAAAGTCATTTCATTCCCTCTCATTCAACTTCAAAAGTTTCAAATTTCACTCACTTTCAGTCAATCAATCAAACAAACAATCATAATAATTTATTTAATATAACATTCCAAAATTTAGAATTTTGGGATGTTACAATCTCGTTACTGGCAAGTCTCTTTACTCGTTCTGTAATGCATCATCCGCAACTAACTCATTAGTCACAATGCTTGCAAGGCTTATAGTGATGTGCATTACCGAGAGAGCCCAAAGATACCTCTCTGATACACGGAGTGACAAATCCTAATCTCGATCTATGCCAACTCAACAAACACTATCGGAGACACCTGTAGAGCATCTTTATAATCACCCAGTTACGTTGTGACGTTTGATAGCACACAAGGTGTTCCTCCGGTATTCGGTAGTCGCATAATCTCATAGTCTGAGGAACATGTATAAGTCATGAAGAAAGCAGTAGCAATGAAACTGTAATGATCATAATGCTAAGCTAACGAATGGGTCTTGTCCATCACATCATTCTCCTAATGATGTGACCCCGTTCGTTAAATGACAACACATGTCTATGGTTAGGAAACATAACCATCTTTGATAAACGAGCTAGTCAAGTAGAGGCATACTAGGGACAGTTTGTTTTGTCTATGTATTCACACATGTACAAAGTTTCTGGTTAATACAATTCTAGCATGAATAATAAATATTTATCATGGAATAAGGAAGTAAATAGTAACTTTATTATTGCCTCTAGGGCATATTTCCTTTAGCCATGACGGCCACCTCCCGCTTTGGGGCCGCGGCGGCGGAGCGGAATATGGCCCTGGCTTTCGACGGTGGTGTGGTGGCAACGGCGGCCGGCAACAGCTGCCGACGGGCAGCGGCAGCAGAGCGTGTGGTGGGTGTTCCGCGCACCCCCAGCAGGGACGCCGCGCGCACTACACTACGCCGTTGACTGCGCCGCCGTTGCGGTGTAGCCTCCCAGCTGGAGCTGTCCTCTGATGACGGCGGAGTGGGTGAGCGACGATGTTGGACTGGTGCCATTGGCGATTGTGGGAGAAGCAGACGAGAAAAGCTACAGGGAGGGAGGGGAAAATGCGACGCAGGACTCGCCGGCCGTGAGGGTTTTATAGCAGGCCGGTAAGCATTGGGATTTTTGGGGATTTCACCAAGTCGGCGGGAAGCTTGCGCGGGAACCTGCGAGGTTGTGTGGGAACAGGCTCACAGATGATTCATTGGCCCCACCGTTTGGCCAAAAGAACACCCCCCCCGCTGCGCAAGCTTGCGCAGTAAGCCGTCTGCGGCAGCGGGGTGACAAGACGTGCGAGAGGAGGACGAAAGGACACGTACACATATGGTTAATAAAAAAACATTTGCGATTTAATTACCTACTATACCCCCGTCCTGGTTTATAAGTAGGATTTAACTAATAACACACGAATGCATGTCGCCAAAGATTATATCATTGGAGTCGTATTTGAACATAGTTTCCAGCTATACAATTTTTGTAACATGCATTAACGCTTTTTTGGTTAAATTTAAGGTTATATACCAGCAAGCATTTGCCCGCAACACACACGGCTTATTCCATCACAAACAGCTCGGATGGCTCAAGTGTATGCCACATCGCACACGCAACTCTAATCTGATATATGTGCTTGATGTCTCCGACATCGCTCGCACAGTTCGTCTTACTTGCCACGTATCACTATGCCGGCCGCTACTCGCATCCCTTGGCAAGCTCTGCTCGCCGTTAGGCGCCGCAGTGCGGTGTGCTTGCCATTAGGCGCCGCGGCGTGCTCTGTCGCATCCGTTGGCGCGCTCTACTCAGATCCGTCGGCGCGCTCGGCTTGTGGACAGCTTTTCCTTGCGCGTTCAACTACTATATGCATATATATATATGGTTGCTCGCCGTTGAGGCGACCGCGGAGCGCTCTGCTCGCGTCCCTCCGCGCACGCTCTACCAGCAGTTGGGCGTGCGCACGATCATGTCGGGGGGCCCATATGCATGTGGTTGCGCCGTGCGCGTTGCCACGCGATGCAATTACGTGCGGCACGATGGAGTTACGCGCTGCAAATTAGAATTGCCATCAGGGCTTGCCGATATTCCTGGCTGTCCGACTTCCCCTTTAATTCTCGCGGCCATTATAACCTTAGTCTCTTCAACCTTTCGATCGCGCCCCACAACAAAACAAGCACACCCAAGACGACACATACAGAGGGAATGTCCAGCGGCGCTCCAATGGAGTTCGGCGAGCATAGAGTGGAGACCCACGCGAGGGAGACGGATCTCTCGGTGGTGTACACCATTGACCCGGCCGTGGTGGACGACTACATCAACAGCGTTGAGCAGTAGCTTGCTCGAGACAAGTACAAGGTGGTCGGCATCGACCTCCAGTACACCGCCGGTCGTCCCGGTATAGATCAGAAGGTTGCCGTCGCCCAGTTGTGCGTGCGTCATCATGTCCTCATCTACCACTACTGCATGGGCACAGAGCCTTGCGACCGTTTCAACAGGTTTGTCAACAGCACCGACTACAAGTTCGCCATGGTGGAAACCAAAGACGATGTAAATGCGCTCAGTGTTACGGGCTGGGCCTGCAAGAACCTTATTGAAATCCGTGACCACTACGGGGTCTGGGGCAGCATGAAGAAGGACTCCTTGGTCGAACTCGCCTCGGCCATCATCGATCCCTACTACGAAAAGATGAAGCAGGATGCCCACAGAACAAGTCCCCTATCCTGGCACAGGGCCTAGATGCGGCAACTGGATGAACCTCACCTCAGGTTCGCAGCCAAGAGCGTGTACACATGCTACGAGATGCACAGGCGGATCGTTGACATGAGGAAGTGCATCATTACCCAAATCGACGAGCCCGGATCAAGACACAAGCAGAGCAAGCATCACAAGAAGTAGATGATGATCAGATGATTGTTTATGATAGTTAATCATGCATGTAATATATAGTTTATTTTATTGGTGTGTGGAAATGTCATGTGTGTAGTAGCCACCTATGTAATTATGCATGTAATAGTTTACTTTGGTGTGTGCAAATGCCATGGTTGTAGTAGCCACCTATGTAAGTGGATGTTTAATTTGGTTATGCAAGCATGTGCTTATAACTGTGTGTGTACATATATATGTTGTTGTTCTGTATGCAATCCCATCGCACAACACACGCGTCTTATTAGCGGCAACCGTCTGTGTTATTATTGGTCTTCACACACATTTCTGATTACAGACCTGTTTGTCGTTTCTGTTCTCATGTCTCAACGCAAACAGTTCAGCCGAGTGAACTGCATGTCGTATATCGCACACACCTTGATCTGGCTGACCGTTTATTTTGTGTTGCCAAATCACAAACAGTTTATCCGAGTGAACCGTATGTTGTATATCACACACACCTCCATCTGGCTGCCCGTTTCTTTTGTTCCTCCTCATGGCAAACAGTTAATTGAGCTGAACCGTATGCCCTACATCGCAAACGCAACTAAAATCTGAACCATGTTTGATGGCTCCGCCATCGCAAACGTTTTGCACCTTTTTTGACGGTTTTTTACACCATCATTTGCGATTATGACATGGCACACAGTTTTGTCGAAGGGTCTCTGATCATAGTGTCGCGTTAGCAGCATCCTGCAGTAGTGTGTGGGGGGCTACCTGTACCCCGCCTCCTGACAGATTGACCCATTTGCACTGAAACAAAGGTACCTTAAAATCATGTCCATAGTCAAGTTCCCATATGCCCACTATGTAACCATAATATGTGTCCTTTCCCCTCTTGGTTGCTGCATCAAAGCGGACACCACTGTTTTGGTTGGTGCTCTTTTGATCTTGGGTGATCATGTAAAATGTATTCCCATTTATCTCGTACCCTTTGTAAGTCAATACAGTCAAAGATGGTCCCCTGGCCAATAAGTACAACTCATCAGAAACAGTGTTGTCACCCATGAGACGTGTTTGCAACCAACTGCCGAAAGTCCTGATGTGTTCACATTTAATCCAGTTGTCACACTGCTCTGGATGTTTGGAGCGCAGAATATTCTTGTGTTCATTGACATACGGGGTCACCAAGGTAGAATTCTGTAGAACTTTGTAGTGTGCTTGAGACCATGAATGCCCGTCCCTACATATTATCGAGTCCACTCCTAGCATGCCTTTTCTATAGTCTCCCCTCATACCGCGATTGGGGGAGGCCAATCTTCTTAAGGTCAGGAATGAAGTCAACACAAAACCCTATGACCTCCTCTATTTGATGGCCCGTGGAGATGGTTCCATCTGACCTAGCACGGTTACGAACATATTTATTTAAGATGCCCATGAACCTCTCAAAGGGGAACATATTGTGTAGAAATATAGGGCCTAGGATGACAATCTCGTCATCCAGATGAACTAGGATGTGCGTCATGATATTGAAGAAGGATGGTGGGAACACCAGCTCGAAACTGACAAGACATTGCAAGATATTGCATTGAGGAATGCACATAGCTTCACAATAGCTAATCGAACGTTTTTCGGTAGAAGCCCCCCCAATGCAACCGGAAGCAGTTGTGTCATAATCACGTGGTAGTCATGAGACTTCAGGTTCTAGAACTTTTTCTCTACCATATTTATATTCCTTTTATATTCAACGAGAAGCCAGCCAGGACCTTCCTACTGAGCAGGCATTCAAAGATGATTTCCTTCTCTTCTTTGGTATGAGCGTAGTTGGCAGGACCTTCATACTGCTTTGTAGGCATGTCGTCTTTTTCGTGCACACGTTGCTGGTCCTCCCGTGCCTCTGGTGTATTTTTTGTCTTCCCATACACGCCCAAGAAGCCTAGCAGGTTCACACAAAGATTCTTCGTCACGTGCATCACGTCCATTGCAGAGCGGACCTCTAGGTCTTTCCAAGAGGGTAGGTCCCAAAATATAGATTTCTTCTTCCACATGGGTGCGCGTCCCTCAGCGTCATTCGGAAAAGACAGTCCGCCGGGACCCTTTCCAAAGATTGGTTGTAAATCATTGACCATAGCATGTATGTGATCGCCAGTACGGACGACGGGCTTCTTTCGGTGATCTGCCTCGCCTTTGAAATGCTTGCCTTTCTTTCGACATTGGTGGTTGGTCGGAAGAAATCGACGATGCCCCAGGTACACATTCTTCATGCATTTGTCCAAATATATACTTTTGGTGTCATCTAAACCGTGCGTGCATGCGTGGTATCCCTTGTTTGTCTGTCCTAAAAGGTTACTGAGAGCAGGCCAATCATTGATGGTTACAAACAGCAACACATGTAGGTCAAATTCCTGCTGGTCTTGCTCATCCCACACACGTACACCTTTTCCATTCCACAGCTGTAAAAGTTCTTCAACTAATGGCCTTAGGTACAGATCAATGCCGTTGCCGTGTTGCTTAGGGCCATGGAAGAGAACTGGCATCATAATGAACTTCCGCTTGATGCACAGAGTTCCTTGCGTCACCTGCGAAAGTTATCGATACATAGAGTCACGGGCCAGGTGCTATGATTGCTTCTATGCTCCCCAAAAGGATTAATGCCATCCGCGCTTAAACCAAACCATATGTTCCTTGCGTCACCTACAAAGTCCCCCCACTTTCTCTTGATTTTTCTCCACTGCGACCCTGATGTTGGCTTGAACTACGTCGGTATTTCCCCAAAGAGGAAGGGATGATGCAGCACAACTACGGTAGGTATTTCCCTCAGTGATGAGACCAAGGTTATCGAACCAGTAGGAGAACCAAGCAACGCTACATAGACAACACCTGCACACAAATAACAAATACTCGCAACCCGGCGTGTTAAAGGGGTTGTCAATCCCTTTCGGGCAACGGCGCCAGAAATTGGCAAACGGACGTGAGAGAGTTGTATATATTGATAGATCAAACGCCAAATAAAATAAAGTGCCGCAAGGTATTTTTTTTATTTTTGGTTTAATAGATCTGAAAATAAAAGCAAAGGAAAATAGATCGCAAAGGCAAATATAATAAAGAAGAGACCCGGGGGCGTAGGTTTCACTAGTGGCTTCTCTCGAGAAAAATAGCAAACGGTAGGTGAACAAATTACTGTTGGGCAATTGATAGAACTTCAAATAATCATGATGATATCCAGGCAATGATCATTATATAGGCATCATGTCCAAGATTAGTAGACCGACTCCTGCCAGCATCTACTACTATTACTCCACACATCGACCACTATCCAGCATGCATCTAGTGTATTAAGTTCATGGAGAAACGGAGTAATGCAATAAGAACGATCACATGATGTAGACAAGATCAATTTATGTAGAAATAGACCCCATCTTGTTATCCTTAATAGCAATGATACATACGTGTCAGTTCCCTTTCTGTCACTGGGATCAAGCACCGTAAGATCGAACCCATCACAAAGCACATCTTCCCATTGCAAGATAAATAGATCAAGTTGGCCAAACAAAACCCGAATATAAGAGAAGAAATACGAGGCTATAAGTAATCATGCATATAAGAGATCAAAGAAGACTCAAATAACTTTCATGGACAAAAAGATAGGTCTGATCATAAACTCAAAGTTCATCAGATCCCAACAAACACACTGCAAAAAGAGTTACATCATAAGGATCTCCAAGAGACCATTGTAGTGAGAATCAAATGAGAGAGAGGAAGCCACCTAGCTACTAACTACTCATGCATCATCGGAGAGCACCAATGGGCATGATGAACCCCTCCGTGATGGTGTCTAGATTGGATACGTGGTTTCTGGAACTTCCGGCGGCTGGAATTAATTTTCGTCGAATCTCCTAGGGTTTCCAGAATATTGGGGTATTTACAAAGAAAGGAGGAGGTTCAGGGGGCACCCGAGGTGGGCACAACCAACCTGGGTGCGCTTGGTGGGTTGTGCTCCCCTCGGCGCAACCCCCTGGTGCTTCTCCGGCCCACTGGATGTCTTCTAGTGCAAAAAAATCCACAAATTTTTTTGCTATGTTTGGGCTCCGTTTGGTATTGATTTCCTGCGATGTAAAAAACAGCAACTGGCAGTTGGCACTATTGTTGGGGAATGCAGTAATTTCAAAAAAATTCCTACGCACACGCAAGATCCATCTAGGTGATGCATAGCAACGAGAGGGGAGAGTGTTGTCCACGTACCCTCGTAGACCGAAAGCGGAAGCATTATGACAACACGGTTGATCTAGTCGTAAGTCTTCACGATCCGACCGATCCTAGTACCGAAAGTACGACACCTCCGCGATCTGCACACGTTCAGCTCGGTGACGTCCCACGAACTCTAGATCCAGCTGAGTGTCACGGGAGAGCATCGTCAGCACGACGGCGTGATGACAGTGATGATGAAGTTACCGACGCAGGGCTTCGCCTAAGCACTACAACGATATGACCGAGGTGGAAATCTGTTGAGGGGGCACCGCAGATGGCTAAACAATCAACTTGCGTGTCTATGGGGTGCCCCCTGCCCCCGTATATAAAGGAGCAAGGGGGCAGGCTGGCCGGCCCTTGGGGCGCGCCAAGGAGGGGAGGAATCCTCCTATCCTAGTCCTACTAGAAGGGGGAAGGAAGGAGAGGGGGAGGGACAGGGAAAGAGGGGCCGCGCCCCCCTCCCCTAGTCCAATTTGGACAATCTTGGGGGGCGCCACCTCCTGGCTGCTGACCTCTCTCCCCTAAAGCCCACTAAGGGCCCAATAATTTCCCGGGGGCGTTCCGGTAACCCTCCGGCACTCCGGTTTTATCCGAAACGTCCCGGAACACTTCCGGTGTACGAATATAGTCGTCTAATATATCAATCTTTATGTCTCGACCATTTTGAGACTCCTCATCATGTCCGTGATCACATCCGGGACTCTGAACAACCTTCGGTAAATCAAAACACATAAACTCATAATACCGATCGTCACCGAACGTTAAACGTGCGGACCCTACGGGTTCGAGAACTATGTAGACATGACCGAGACTCATCTCCGGTCAATAACCAATAGTGGAACATGGATGCTCATATTGGTTCCTACATATTCTACAAAGATCTTTATCGGTCAAACCGCATAACAACATACGTTGTTCCGTTTGTCATCGGTATGTTACTTGCCCGAGAATTGATCGTCGGTATCCCAATACCTAGTTCAATCTCGTTACCGGAAAGTCTCTTTACTCGTTCCGTAATGCATCATCCCGCAACTAACTCATTAGTCACATTGCATGCAAGGCTTATAGTGATGTGCATTACCGAGAGGGCCCATAGATACCTCTCCGTGACACAGAGTGAAAAATCCTAATCTCGATCTATGCCAACGCAACAAACACCATCGGAGACACTTGTAGAGCATCTTTATAATCACCCAGTTACATTGTGACGTTTGATAGCACACTAAGTGTTCCTCCGGTATTCGGGAGTTGCATAATCTCATAGTTATAGGAACATGTATAAGTCATGAAGAAAGCAATAGCAATAAACTAAACGATCAAGTGCTAAGCTAACGGAATGGGTCAAGTCAATCGCATCATTCTCTAATGATGTGATCCCGTTAATCAAATGACAACTCATGTCTATGGCTAGGAAACTTAACCATCTTTGATTCATCGAGCTACTCAAGTAGAGGCATACTAGTGACACTCTGTTTGTCCATGTATTCACAAGTGTACTAAGTTTCCGGTTAATACAATTCTAGCATGAATAATAAACATTTATCATGATATAACAAAATATAAATAACAACTTTATTATTGCCTCTGGGGCATATTTCCTTCAGTCTCCCACTTGCACTAGAGTTAATAATCTTGATTACACAGTAATTATTCTAACACCCATGGAGTCTTGGTGCGGATCATGTTTTGCTTGTGAGAGAGGCTTAGTCAATGGGTCTGCAACATTCAGATTCGTATGTATCTTGCAAATCTCTATGTCACCCTCCTTGACTTGATCGCGGATGGAATTGAAGCATCTCTTGATGTGCTTGGTTCTCTTGTGAAATCTGGATTCCTTTGCCAAGCCAATTGCACTAGTACTGTCACAAAGATTTTCATTGGACCCGATGCACCAGGTATGACACCTAGATCGAATATGAACTGCTTCATCCAGACTCCTTCATTTGTTGCTTCCGAAGCAGCTATGTACTCCGCTTCACAAGTAGATCCCTCCACGACGCTTTGCTTAGAACTGCACCACCTTACAGCTCCATCGTTCAATATAAATACGTATCCGGTTTGTGACTTAGAGTCATCTAGATCAGTGTCAAAGCTTGCATCGACGTAACCATTTACGATGAGCTCTTTGTCACCTCCATAAACCAGAAACGTATCCATAGTCCTTTTCAGGTATTTCAGGATGTTCTTGACCGCTGTCCAGTGATCCACTCCTGGATTACTTTGGTACCTCCCTGCTAAACTAATAACAAGGCACACATCAGGTCTGGTACACAGCATTGCATACATGATAGAACCTATGGCTGAAGCATAGGGAATGACTTTCATTTTCTCTCTATCTTTTGCAGTGGTCGGGCATTGAGTCTGACTCAATTTCACACCTTGTAACACAGGCAAGAACCCTTTCTTTGCTTGATCCGTTTTGAACTTCTTCAAAACTTTATCAAGGTATGTGCTTTGTGAAAGTCCAATTAAGCGTCTTAATCTATCTCTATAGATCTTGATGCCCAATATATAAGCAGCTTCACTTAGGTCTTTCATTGAAAAACTCTTGTTCAAGTATCCTTTTATGCTATCCAGAAATTCTATATCATTTCCAATCAACAATATGTCATCCACATATAATATTAGAAATGCTACAGAGCTCCCACTCACTTTCTTGTAAATACAGGCTTCTCCAAAAGTCTGTATAAAACCATATGCTTTGATCACACTATCAAAACGTTTATTCCAACTCCGAAATGCTTGCACCAGTCCATAAATGGATCGCTAGAGCTTGCACACTTTGTTAGCATCCTTTGGATCGACAAAACCTTCAGGTTGCATCATATACAACTCTTCTTCCAGAAATCCATTTAGGAATGCAGTCTTTACATCCATTTGCCAAATTTCATAATCATAAAATGCAGCAATTGCTAACATGATTCGCTATGGGTGAGAAGGTCTCATCGTATTCAACTCCTTGAACTTGTCGAAAACCTTTCGCAACAAGTCGAGCTTTGTAGACAGTAACATTACCATCAGCGTCAGTCTTCTTCTTGAAGATCCATTTATTCTCGATGGCTTGCCGATCATTGGGCAAGTCAACCAAAGTCCCCACTTTGTTCTCACACATGGATCCCATTTCAGATTTCATGGCCCCAAGATATTTCCCGGAATCTGGGCTCATCATCGCTTCCTCATAGTTCGTAGGTTCGTCATGGTCAAGTAACATGACCTCCAAAATAGGATTACCGTACCACTCTGGTGCGGATCTTATTCTGGTTGACCTACGAGGTTGAGTAGTAACTTGATCTGAAGTTTCATGATCATCATCATTAGGTTCCTCACTAATTTCCAATTCGGGAGAAGGTACAATTACCTCATCAAGTTCTACTTTCCTCCCACTCACTTCTTTTGAGAGAAACTCGTTCTCTAGAAAGGATCCATTCTCGGCAATGAATGTCTTGCCTTCAGATCTATGATAGAAGGTGTACCCAATAGTCTCCATTGGGTATCCTATGAAGACACATTTCTCCGATTTGGGTTCGAGCTTATCAGGTTGAAGCTTTTTCACATAAGCATCGCAGCCCCAAACTTTAAGAAACGACAACTTGGGTTTCTTTCCAAACCACAGTTCATAAGGTGTCGTCTCAACGGATTTACATGGTGCCCTATTTAACGTGAATGCAACTATATCTAAAGCATAACCCCAAAACGATAGCGGTAAATCACTAAGAGACATCATAGATCGCACCATATCTAGTAAAGTATGATTACGACGTTCGGACACACCATTACGCTGTGGTGTTCCGGGTGGCGTGAGTTGCGAAACTATTCTGCATTGTTTCAAATGAAGACCAAACTCGTAACTCAAATATTCTCCTCCACGATCAGATCGTAGAAACTTTATTTTCTTGTTATGATGATTTTCCACTTCACTCTGAAATTCATTGAACTTTTCAAATGTTTCAAACTTATGTTTCATCAAGTAGATATACCCATATCTACTCAAATCATCTGTGAAGGTCAGCAAATAACGATACCCGTCGCGAGCCTCAATGTTCATTGGACCACATACATCAGTATGTATGATTTCCAATAAATCTGTTGCTCGCTCAATTGTTCCGGAGAACGGAGTTTTAGTCATCTTGCCCATGAGGCATGGTCCTCAAGTACCAATTGATTCATTATCAAGTGATTCCAAAAGTCCATCAGAATGGAGTTTCTTCATGCGCTTTACACCAATATGACCTAAACGGCAGTGACACAAATAAGTTGCACTATCATTATCAACTCTGCATCTTTTGGCTTCGATATTATGAATATGTGTGTTACTACTATCGAGATTCAACAAAAATATACCACTCTTCAAGGGCGCATGACCATAAAAGATATTACTCATATAAATAGAACAACCATTATTCTCATATTTGAATGAATAACCGTCTCGCATCAAACAAAAATCCAGATATAATGTTCATGCTTAACGCTGGCACCAAATAACAATTATTCAAGTCTAAAACTAATCCCGAAGGTAGATGTAGAGGTAGCGTGCCGAGGGCGATCACTTCGACTTTGGAACCATTTCCCACGCGCATCGTCACTTCGTCCTTAGCAAATCTTCGCTTAATCTGTAGTCCCTGTTTTGAGTTGCCAATATTAGCAACAGAACCAGTATCAAATTCCCAGGCACTACTACGAGCATTACTAAGGTACACATCAATAACATGTATATCACATATACCTTTGTTCACCTTGCCATCCTTCTTATCCGCCAAATACTTGGGGCCGTTCAATTTCCAGTGACCAGTCCCTTTGCAGTAGAAGCACTCAGTCTCAGGCGTAGGTCCAGACTTGGGATTCTTCACTTGAGCGGCAACTTGCTTGTCGTTCTTCTTGAAGTTCCCCTTCCTCCCTTTACCCTTTTTCTTGAAACTGCTGGTCTTGTTGACCATCAACACTTGATGCTCCTTCATTTCTACCTCCGCAGCCTTTAGCATCGCGAAGAGCTCGGGAATTGTCTTATCCATCCCTTGCATATTATAGTTCATCACGAAGCTCTAGTAGCTTGGTGGAAGTGATTGAAGAACTCTGTCAATGACACTATCATCCGGAAGATTAACTCCCAGCTGAGTCAAGTGGTTGTGGTACCCAGACATTCTGAGTATATGTTCACTGACAGAACTATTCTCCTCCATTTTGCAGCTGTAGAACTTATTGGAGACTTCATATCTCTCAATCCGGGCATTTGCTTGAAATATTAACTTCAACTCCTAGAACATCTCATATGCTCCATGACGTTCAAAACGTCGTTGAAGTCCCGGTTCTAAGCCGTAAAGCATGGCACACTGAACTATCGAGTAGTCATCAGCTTTACTCTGCCAGACGTTCTTAACGTCATCTGCAGCATCTGCAGCAGGCCTGGCACCTAGCGGTGCTTCCAGGATGTAATTCTTCTATGCAGCAATGAGGATAATCCTCAAGTTACGGAGCCAGTCCGTGTAGTTGCTACCATCATCTTTCAACTTAGCTTTCTCTAGGAACGCATTAAAATTCAAAGGAACAGTAACGTGCCATTGAACTACAACAACATAGACATGCAAAATACTACCAGGTACTAAGTTCATGATAAATTAAAGTTCAATTAATCATATTACTTAAGAACTCCCGCTTAGATAGATATCCCTCTAATCATCTAAGTGATCATGTGATCCAAATCATCTAAACCATGTCCGATAATCACGTGAAATGGAGTAGTTTTCAATGGTGAACATCACTATGTGATATCATGTCTACTATATGATTCACGCTCGACCTTTCGGTCTAAGTGTTCCGAGGCCATATCTGCATATGCTAGGCTCGTCAAGTTTAACCCGAGTATTCTGTGTGTGCAAAACTGGCTTGCACCCGCTGTATGTGAACGTAGAGCTTATCACACCCGATCATCACGTGGTGTCTCGGCACGACGAACTTTCGCAACGGTGCATACTCAGGGAGAACACTTGTACCTTGAAATTTAGTGAGAGATCATCTTATAATGCTACCACCAAACTCAGCAAAATAAGATGCATAAAGGATAAACATCACATGCAATCAATATAAGTGATATGATATGGCCATCATCATCTTGTGCCTTTGATCTCCATCTCCAAAGCACCGCCATGATCACCATCGCCGTCACCGGTGTGACACCTTGATCTCCATCGTAGCATCATTGTCGTCTCACCAACTATTGCTTCTACGACTATCGCTACCGCTTAGTGATAAAGTAAAAAGAATTACAGGGCGTTTGCATTGCATACAATAAAGCGACAACCATATGGCTCCTGCCAGTTGCTGATAACTCTGTTACAAAACATGATCATCTCATACAATAAAATTTAGCATCATGTCTTGACCATATCACATCACAACATGCCCTGCAAAAACATGTTAAACGTCCTCTACTTTGTTGTTGCAAGTTTTACGTGGCTGCTACGGGCTAAGCAAGAACCGTTCTTACCTACGCATGAAAACCACAACGATTTTTCGTCAAGTGTTCTATTTTAACCTTCAACAACCACGCCACCTGCCTGCCTGCCTCCCCAGGCCACGTCGATGCCGCTTCGACCTCCCCCGCTGCCGTCTGGATCGTGCCGACGTCCTCACTTTCCCCTGCTCCTCTCCCTTGCCTCTCCCTGCCATGGCTGAAGCAGTCGCAGCCGCGCCGTCGTAAACTCGCAGCTACCATGCTTCTGTCGCCTCTCCTGCCTGTCCACGAGCTACGCCTCCATCTCCCAAGCCTCTCCGTCAACTCGCGCGACGCCAGACCTCCTGCATCACCCTCTACACCGCAATCTTCGCCGCCTGTGCCCCGAGATCGACGGCAACCTCCCATCATCATCAGGCCCTCCCCGAGCTCGTCGTCTCCTTCATACGAACCGCCATGAGCCCCTCTTGCTCCTACCCCTATTCCAACACTCGCGCGCGTGCTCTACCTCCAACCCCCACCGTGCCCGCGAACTCCACGCCGCTGGCAATGTCACCGCTGCTGCTGCAGCCACTGGGCTCGAAACCGAGCGCGGAATTGTGCTCCGCACCCTCCCAGGAGCCGTAAACCACCACCTGTTCGTCCCGCGGTGCACCACATCGCCGTTCTCGAGCGCGCCCGAACCACGGCCGCCGCAAACCTCGTCGTCGGCGTCGATTCTGGCGACCCCCGCGTCCAGCTTCACTGTCGCTCGATGCGGGCGAGCAAGGGCTATGCCTTGGTGCCCTCAGCGCACCAAGCCACCGCCCGTAGCGCGTTCCCGAGCGTTTGTGTGCTCGCCGGCGTTCAACTCCGGCGTGCTGACATGGCAAAGTCTTTAGCCGCTAACAGCCTAGTTAATTAACACCTAGTGACACTAACAGCTGGGCCCCACTGCCTAATTAACCATGGTATAGATCCTGTTTAGTTTTAATTAATCACAATGGCCCCACGCGTTAGCTTTGACCATGCCGACGTTGCCGTTGACCAGGCCCACATGTCAGCGACCCTAACCAGCACTTTGACACTGACCAATGGGACCCATTGGTCAGGTTTGACCTGGACCGGGTCAGTTGACCTGCTAGCCTCAGACTGACGTAATGTTGACGCTGTAAATATTTTCTGGGATTTAAAATAAATCAGAGATGATTTATTTATTCCAGAAAATAGCCAAAACTTCTAAAAATCATAGAAAATCAACCGTAACTCCAAATGAAATAATTTATATATGAAAAATGATCAGAAAAATCTAATCTATCCATCTGTACCATTTTCATGCATGTTAGAACAACCTTTGTCTATTGTTTAGGACAAATCAAATGAATGGCATTTAAATAACCACATGTGGAGTCTGAATTTGAACCTTGGGTTCAAACCAACTACACTTAATTGTGTTGCTAGTTGCATTAGCTCAATGAACATCATATTGTCATGTAACATTCATGCATCATATTGTTGCATTGCATTGATTGTGTTCCCTCTTGTTTGCCGGTGATTGTTCCCTCTCAGTGGACGTTGTTCCAACGTTGTGGTCATTGACACCGATGAAGAGATTTTGCTATCTTTAGAAGTGCCAGGCAAGCAAAATCCCCTTGTTCATTCCGATACAATCCCAATCTCCCGCTTCTGCTCTCTTTTAATGCATTAGGACAACAACGCTTCAACTATTACATGCTGTGGTAGTTGAACCCCGTTCCTCTGCATGACCTGTCATTGCCATAGTAAATAGATGAAACCCACTAGCATGAGTAGGAGTTGTTTGCCTGATGTGCCTACTCATTCATGCTTGTTGTCATGCCTTCTACTGCTTAGTGTTGAGTCAGGTCTGATTCATCGGGGATGAATTGGAATGTGGTGAACATGTCTTACTATTGAGAGCTAAGTGTGTGAACACGATTTGGTAAAGGTAGCGGTGAGGCCATGTAGGAGTACATGGTGGGTTGTCTCATTGAAACCGTCCTCAGGAACTGAGTTCTATGTTTGTGATCCCTGAACAGTTACTACCACACATTGGGTTCCAGTAACTCGACCCCTCTCGGCTTATTAATCACCTCGATCTTTGTCCAGGAGTTGCAACTAGTTTCTGTTGTTTGTAGGATATGTGTTGGGGGCCGTGCGTAGCGCTGACCCTAGGGGTGGGCTATGATGCGGTAGAGACACGAGGCACGGTGTACCGAGACGCCCGTTTGGGGCCTCGGGAACCCTGCTCTCATTGTTTGGGGCCGTGAGCGAAACCCCGGCCAGATCTCCTTGTGGATGGAAACCGAATAGGCGATAAACCTGGACTACAGACTTGTGTGGTTAGTCAGGTCATGGCCGACTCCCTCGCCAGGCTTCCGCTTGAAAGTTTGTGACACCCCAAGATTTTGACCTTGTTTTATTAATTAAATTTTTTGCCAGGAAATTAAACTTTTCCATTTGTCAAGATTTACCCTTTTTATATTGTGGAATTTTACCTCAAGTGGAAAGTTTCCAAAAGTATTATTGGACTTGTATGCCCTCTCTATGAAACAATTCTTTATCAGTGGATTTAATTGCAAGGTTTGCTTTTTCTTGAGCTTCACTCTTTTAAAATGATCTTTCATAAATTTGGAGCCTGTTTTGCACTGCAACCATTTTACAAATGCATTTAATATTTCCACCAAAATTTGGGGATGTCATGTGATGTTTCCACATCACTTTTATGCAAAAATATCTTTTGGTTATTGGAGATTTTGAGCGCTACATCAACTTTTCAAATCTGGTCCAGTAGGCATTTTTGCACTACGACAACCTATTTAAATATTCCTTTAAAAATTCTTCCAAGTGTTTGGAGATGTCAGTAGATGCATATAATTCAACTTTATGCTAAAACCCAGTGATGTTCTTTGAAAATTTGAGTGAATCAACCTCTTTTTCATTCTGGTCCAGTTTGGTGATTTGTACTGCAACCCTATTTTATTTTGCTCTAGTGCCCATGAGCCTTTTTCCTGCTTGTAGCCCTCCCTACAAAACCCTTAAGTCCAGGAGAGTGGACCCATTGGAGGATTTTAAGTGCATGCAATGAGACCTTTTTCTTTCTACCCAAAACTGTAGTTTTGCAAAACTTGCACTAGCAAGTTTCTGGTTTTGCCCAAATGATCTTGCCATCATCACCTACATCTAGAGAGACCCTGATCTGGAGATTTTGGCCACTCCAAGAGTTGCCTAAATGCACTTGGCCTTCTGTCGAACACTTGGTGTGCACAGTCAGTTTTGACATGAGTTTTAGTATGCACTGTGTACTTGATCCACTGACCCAGCAACCTTGTCCACTAAGAAACTAGCTACTCCTAACCTAGTCCTGTTAATTGCCAGCTTCCCTCTCGCACTCTAGGCTGCCCTGGCATTTCGTCGAGCACGTCCCGTGCGTGCTCTGGGCGCGCCTAGAGCGCACCTTTTGCACGCGCGCGCACCGAGCCGCCGCGTCGCACTGCCGCCCTCGCCACGTCCTGCCCCTGGCCCTTGCTCGCCTGCAGAGCCGCGCCCTGCACTCGCCCACTCGCCAGTACCCTCCAAGCAAGCCCCGGCGCCCTACAGCACCGCCGTCAGAGCCTTTGGCGGCACGCCGGCGTCGGCAGTGAGTTCCTGCCATGGACGGCGCCGCCCAAGTCACCCGCGCGCGCCAGCTGCCCCTGTGAACAGCTCGAGCTTATCCTGGAGCTCGTCGGCACGCGCTCGTCGCCGCCATGTCACCCTGTGGCTACAGAGCGACGGTCGCCGGCAGGTCTTATCCACGGCCGCCGCGGGACCAGCCTCGAACGCCTATAAAAGGAGACCCCGAGCCCCTCCGAGCGCTCAGGCGACCTCAGGCCTTCCCCCTAGTGCTCCCCTAGCCGTGGATTGACCGGAAGAGGCCATCTCCCCCACCTCCGGCCGGTTCGGCCGCCGCTGCCTTCCGGTGCCATTCGTCGCAACCAGGCACTCCCTCGCCCATCCAGCGCCACCACTCACTTCCCCTTGTTCTTGCGGAGCTGCCCAGCGGCTCAGCCTCGATCAGAAACCACCGGAGCCCAAAACCCCCTTCACTCCCGTAGCCCCCTCCGCCGCGGAGCTCGCCGCCGGCGACTCCTCCCACCATCGTCGACCCAACGACCACCGAGAGGACCGCCCCGGTCTGGCAGGTCCATCCCCGCCCACGGGTAACCGTGGGGAGCTGCCGTTCGTCGACGGCGATCGCCGAAGTCCCGCCCCGTTCGGGCAGAGGAAGAGGAGGGAGAGGGGGGAATAGTCAAACCTGACCAGTGGGCCCCCCTGGACACACTGTCAGCGACCCAGCCCCGCCAACGCGCGTTTTAAGTGGAGACGTGTTTCACAAAATACGTTTTCGCTGAACAGAAAGCGTAAGCCCCTCCGAAACATTTTCTTTTTCTATTTTATTTAAAATAGAACTTTGACCAAACTTTGACTGGCTATATCTTTTAAAATAAAACTCCAAATGAGTTGATTCTTTTTCCTACCTCTCTCAAATTTCATCTAGTTTATTTTAAGATTTATTTCAAAAATATTTGGGACAACTTTTTGTACTGTTTTTGAAGTATTTATTATTTGTATATGTTTTTAAAATAGGAAATGGAGAGAGAAGAAAACTTTCAAAAAGTGCACCCCCTTGCATACTCTTGAAGGCAAGCATTCTGAACTCTGGCATAATATTGTCGTGAGGTGTTTTGATACGGTTACAACACCACTTTGACTTGGAGCATACGTTATTTTTATGTAACGATAAAGTCACACGCATGAGTGCATATTGGAGATGCTTACTGTTAGAAATGGATATGCTGGTGATAGTGACCACCCTCGCGAGCTTTTCATGCATACCGGCAGGAAGCCAGGAGAGTCGTGGTCTTGGGTAGACACGAGCTTGTCCCTAGTTCCTCGTCGAGACGAGTGTGTCCGGTATGGCATGATGAGGTTTGATGAGCGGTGATTCTGTCTGTTATTGGAATATATTGGTTATGCTAATCATTCGGAGAATACTTGGACCTCCTGAGTCGGCCGTAGGTCGAGTCTTGTTCAGTAACTTCCCCTACTTGTTTTGTACTACCACTTGTCCCTGCTGCAGGTAGGGTACGGTTCAGTAAGTTGTCAACCCCTTACCAAAGCACACACCGTACAGAGAGGCCATGGTGGAAGATACCGGATGCATCCGGTAGGCATGCCACCTGGTCCGGGGGCATGGGTGTTTCCGGTTGGGACCGAGAGGGGGGCACCCCTTAGAGCGGGCGATATAAATTTGATCCCATGCTACGTCGAGGTTGTAGCCTCCCCACTTAGAGTTTTGCTTGACAGGTGTTGTGGGTGATTCCAGACACCGGTAAGTTAAGCTGGTGTGTGCAGGTCAGGCGTGTTTTCAATTAAAAGGCCGTAAGCGGAATTAGTCCCGATGGACTAAATAAACCTGTTACTCGTGGGTAAAGAGTCCACCCTCTGCAGAGGTTATATCTATTCGGATAGCCATGTTCATGGGTAAGGACTTCAGTCTGAGTTGGGTCTAGTGACGGTATTCGGATGGAGAAACGGCTAAAATAGAAACTAGTGACCGTCTTCGGATGGAGAAACGGCTAGACTAGAACTTTGATTATGACCTATGACATATGAGGATCATGTTTATTATTATTATGAACTAACCATTTACATTACTTGATTTATTGAGTATCCCTGGGACGGTTCTACCTCCTGGATATTGACTGTGATTATTCTTATATAAGCCCTTTATGTGGTGTCGCTCAGACGCCCGACTGCGGCATGCTTGTTGTTTATTTATCCTTTATAAGCCCTTTATGTGGCGTCGCTCAGACGCCCGACTGCGGCATGTTTGTCATTTCTTTATTATTTATAAGCCCTTTAGGTGGCGTCGCTCAGACGCCCGACTGCTACATGCTTGTTATTTAATTTTTCTTTATAAGCCCTTTATGTGGTGTCGCTCAGACGCCCGACTGCGGCATGCTTGTTATTTAATTATTCTTTATAAGCCCTTTATGTGGTGTCGCTCAGATGCCCGAATGCGGTATGCTTGTTATTTAATTATCCTTTATAAGCCCTTTATGTGGTGTCGCTCAGACGCCCGACTGCTGCATTATTAATTTATTTGCACCCTTTCGAGGAGTCATTTCAGATACTCGATCAGTGCATTCTATTACTACCCCCGTATTGCATGTTCATATTTTTCCCGCATGCGTGCATCACGGATTTCGCTTATTTCGTGACAGACGTTATGATCATAAAATATTTCGGAGCATGATTATCCCTTGTTATATTATACCCGTGTTCTTAATGTTTGCGAGTACATTCAAACGTACTCACTGGCTTGTCCCTGGCTATTGTCTTGGCCAGATTTCTTGCGTGGAGAGAACATTGCGATGACAGCCCTGGAACCTACGGAATGACGATAGCAGCCTCACGAAGATAGGAGTTATCCTGGTCAGCTGTTCTTGTGGGAAATGGAGTCCCATAGACGCAGATGTACCACAAACCGCTTCCGCCATCAACCACTAGAAACCAAGTGTTGTACTCCTAGGCCACAATGGTCTTGTACTACATATTTTGTACTTTGCATCGAATTCTTGTATCAAGTTGGTGCCTCATCAGCTAACAGTAATCCTGGGGCTGGTGAGCACAAAGGCCGTTTTCTGGGAAATTAATATCCCGAAAAACCCGGTCCTGACAGACTTGGTATCAGAGCCACGCTGACCATTGGCTAATCCTATCTTAGCCAGGTCAATAAACCTAGGTTAACCAAACCACCAGACCTTAACCTGACCCCGGGCAAGCTTCTCGCGTAAGATAGCCCCACAGTGACCCGACGCCTTTCGGCAGACGGTGCCCAACCTATCAGCCTAGCCCGTCGATCACGCGCCAGTGACCGACACCTAACACGTCTCATTCGCAAGCGTGCGAAGGAAGACTCCGTCCCCTTTTCCTATAAAAAGGGCACGCTAGCCTCAACCCAGCACAGCACAGCCTCTTTCCCAAACCAAGCCACGATGCCTGGCCCCATTGTTCACAATGAGACCACAGCAACCAACCTTGGAGGTTTTGTGACCGTGCTCGCAAACCTCACCCGCCGTGCCTATGCATTAGAAGAGCCCCCTGAATATGTTGTGTACCAAGGACCCATGTACGGTGAGAGCCGTCAGTACTGGGCCACTGTGCACATCTATGGTAGGGGTCTATCGCCAGAACGCCCCTACAGGTTCACTGGAAGGACAACTTCCTTTGAGCCACAAGCCATCCAACTGGCAGCTCGAGAAGCTATAGTTCAACTCCGGCACTTGTCGCCCAGAGTTAACTGTCGCTCGTTCTACTACTACCCCAGTCGTGACGGGTATGGTAGGCCGCCCCAGGTTGCCAACGGAGATCACGAGACAGATCCTGCACTATTGCATCTGGTGCGCTATGTAAGCGCACTAGAGCAACTGTTCGATCAAATCACCCTTGATCTGATCGCAGCTCGTGGAGAACTGGTTCGCCGAGCCCCGGCGAGAGGAGAAATGGAGCCCGACGCCGACAACCCAGTCGTGCTGTTCGGACACCCGATCGAGCCCTTGAGGTCTGCCCCAGCCATCAACCAGAGTGCTTTGGTGTCCCCAGAAGCGCTTCGTCGCCTTTTGGGAACCCGTTCCAATGGGATTGTGGCCAGCAACCCCCGTGAGGGTCATCACCACTAGCCCGACCCTGCAGCCCCTCAACCTCAACCAGCAAATCCCGACGGTGAAACCCGTGGAGAAACCCCGGCGTCCACCAGGCCAGCCCACTTAGACATTAACGAAGTAGACTAAGTCGCTCGAGTAGTATCGAGCCTTAGTTTCCTACGCTTTGTAATTGTGTGATCTTGTATCCCCATTATTAAATGTTGTCTGCTTGAGCGCCCCTATTTTTTTTGGAGTAGTAGCTATGCATATGTACGTCAGCGTATAGATGCATCTTTTAATTTCCGGGCGCAGCTACCAAGACCAACCTCGATGGCACCCACAGTAATGCGTCACATTTATGAGATATGTATATCTGTGGCTTTGACCCAAGAACAGGATCGACAACCAGTTACCCTTCACCACGGTAGAAAACCCAGCCCCAATGCTATATAAAAGGCCACCTCGTAACCTTGCCAAGTACCCCTCACCTTGTGCGCAACACTCACAGCCATTTCTTTGCCATGCCGACCCCAGTATTTATCTGAGAACCCCAGACGCAACCCCGGGTAGTTTTGTTAAATTATTGTGGGACTTTACCTGCAGTACCATGAGTGCCATCCATCCACCCCAATACGAGTTGCTCAAATCGAGGATCACCCCATCCACCTCGAAATATTGGGCAGTGGTGCACATCCCTCCCTCAAACCCAAACCAAGACCCAACGGAAGTTTCCTTCGTGGGGAAATCCATGCCGACTCCGCATATGGCCATAGAAGCTGCTGCGTACGAAGCGCTCGCTCGTCTTAGATTCGCGGTACCCTATGCCAGCGAACGAGGATATTATTATTTTCCGAGTCGTGCAGCACCCGGAGAAGTTGCATCTTTTCCCGGTGGACGAATTGAGAGAGATCCAGTACTGGCCAACCTTGCCCAGTACGTTATCGCTCAGGAGCGTTTGACTCAGCGGGTAATGGGTTATCTCCAGAGCCTCGCTGATTTAAATCCTCGGATCGCTATTGGCAGACCACTGAGGCCTGACCAGGAGAGGCGCATTCATCGACTGGTCAACCCGCTTCCCCCGATAGAAGAGGAGTGTGCCCCAGTACCAGAGACGTTTTCTCAGGACCCTGTCCTTTTGCCGTTTTCATTGTAGACGTCACCGCTATGTTTATTATCCCAGTATTTATTTATGTGTTGTAACTTGTACGTGGTATCCAAAATTTGTCCGATGGATCCGATTTTTGGTTTCATTTATGTGAGCAGTTTTACTGCTGTTAATTTTGTTTTAACTAATTTTCACTCATGATGAATTTTGTAATGAGATTTCTTTCCCCGAGTTGCTGCAGCGTATATATCTTCACGACATAGATTTTTATTCGCGCAGCACCATAACAGCAGACTCACAACTACAACCACTCGACCTCGTGCGCTAATTGCAAATCCTCATACACATTTTGCGCCTAACTGATCACACTCGAGGGTACCACAGTCTCAGTAAGAGAGATTTGTGAGTAATCATTCGGGCGCGAGTTGCCCCAGCACACCGACAGCAGTTAGCACTCAATGCCGCACCTAATCCTCGTGATCGCCGCCACCGCGAAGAGCTAACACTCGAGCAGCAGCATCACGACGATCATCCAGGATCATCGCGCACAAGAGCACGGAGAACCCCAGCAACGTCGCCAAACCTCCACACACCAGGACCACGTACCAGTCCGGCATCGCCTCCGCCATTAGAGCCTCGTCTCGAGCTCCTGCTAACAGCAATGGAGGAGAAGGAAGGAGAAGTAGAAGCGAGGCCAGGTGTGAGGAAGAAGAGAGGAGCACCGCGATCATTTTATAGCTCGAGATCGGTGTACGGTGGGCGAGGTCCACCAGCGCCACTCGTCGCTCGATCGCCGGTGTTCGGAGGTGAGTCCGCGAGCAGTGCCGACAGTGCACTGGCCCGCGAGGTGAGTGCACGCTGCACCGGCAGCTAGCACGCCGCGCACTACCGCAGTACGGCCTAGATGCCCTACGCGCTAGGCGTCGCCGGTGGAGGAAGCGCGGGAGAGCACGCGAGAGAGAAGAGAGAACCAGAGGTAGAAGAAGAGGCCGACAGTGGGCCCCGGGTCCACCTGTCAGCCAGAGAGAACACTGTGCTCTCGGGTACGACCAGCGTATTTCAGTAATTCAGAATTTATTCTAAATTTACTATACCCAGCGTAGAAATATCTCGTTTTCCCCGACCATGGATTTTTCCACGCAACGCCAGTATACCACACTGTGGTTTTGCACCACTAATTGCCCTCTCACTGTAGCCACATTTTTATTGCACAGTAGAATGATTTCTTTTGGTAAGAGCAATGTTTGTTCAAAACAGCTTTTAACAAATCTCGAGGACGAGATTTTTTTAGGGGGGTAGTGTTGTGACACCCCAAGATTTTGACCTTGTTTTATTAATTAAAATTTTTGCCAGGAAATTAAACTTTTCCATTTGTCTAGATTTACCCTTTTGATATTGTGGATTTTTACCTCAAGTGGAAACTTTCCAAAAGTATTATTGGACATGTACGCCCTCTCTATGAAACAATTCTTTATGAGTGGATTTAATTGCAAGGTTTGCTTTTTCTTGAGCTTCACTCTTTTAAAATGATCTTTCATAAATTTGGAGCCTGTTTTGCACTGCAACCATTTGACAAATGCATTTAATATTTCCACCAAAATTTGGGGATGTCATGTGATGTTTCCACATCACTTTTATGCAAAAATATCTTTTGGTTATTGGAGATTTTGAGCTCTACATCAACTTTTCAAATCTGGTCCAGTAGGCATTTTTGCACTACAACCTATTTAAATATTCCTTTAAAAATTCTTCCAAGTGTTTGGAGATGTCAGTAGATGCATATAATTCAACTTTATGCTAAAACCCAGTGATGTTCTTTGAAAATTTGAGTGAATCAACCTCTTTTTCATTCTGGTCCAGTTTGGTGATTTGTACTGCAACCCTATTTTATTTTGCTCTAGTGCCCATGAGCCTTTTTCCTGCTTGTAGCCCTCCCTACAAAACCCTTAAGTCCAGGAGAGTGGACCCATTGGAGGATTTTAAGTGCATGCAATGAGACATTTTTCTTTCTGCCCAAAACTGTAGTTTTGCAAAACTTGCACTAGCAAGTTTCTGGTTTTGCCCAAATGATCTTGCCATCATCACCTACATCTAGAGAGACCCTAATCTGGAGATTTTGGCCACTCCAAGAGTTGCCTAAATGCACTTGGCATTCTATCGAACACTTGGTGTGCACAGTCAGTTTGACATGAGTTTTAGTTGCACTGTGTACTTGATCCACTGACCCAGCAACCTTGTCCACTAAGACCCTAGCTACTCCTAACCTAGTCCTGTTAATTGCCAGCTTCCCTCTCGCACTCTAGGCTGCCCTGGCATTTCGTCGAGCACGTCCCATGCGTGCTCTGGGCGCGCCCAGAGCGCACGTTTTGCACATGCGCGCACCGAGCCGCCGCGTCGCACTGCCGCCCTCGTCGCGTCCCGCCCCTGGCCCTTGCTCGCCTGCAGAGCCACGCCCTGCACTCGCCCACTCGCCAGTACCCTCCAAGCAAGCCCTTGCGCCCTACAGCGCCGCCGTCAGAGCCTTTGGCGGCACGCCGGTGTCGGCAGTGAGCTCCTGCCATGGACGGCGCCGCCCAAGCCACCCGCGCGCGCCAGCTGCCCCTGTGAACAGCTCAAGCTTATCCTGGAGCCCGACGGCACGCGCTCGTCGCCGCCACGTCACCCTGCGGCTACAGAGCGACGGTCGCCGGCGTTCTTATCCACGGCCGCCGCGGGACCAGCCTCGAACGCCTATAAAAGGAGATCCCGAGCCCCTCCGAGCGCTCAGGCGACCTCAGGCCTTCCCCCTAGTGCTCCCCTAGCCGTGGATTAACCGGAAGAGGCCATCTCCCCCACGTCCGGCCGATTCGGCCGCCACTGCCTTCCGGTGGCATTCGTCGCAACCAGGCACTCCCTCGCCCATCCAGCGCCACCACTCACTTCCCCTTGTTCTTGCGGAGCTGCCCAGTGCCTCAGCCTCGATCAGAAACCACTGGAGCCCAAAACCCCCTTCACTCCCGTAGCCCCCTCAGCCGCGGAGCTCGCCGCCGGCGACTCCTCCCACCACCGTCGACCCAACGACCACCGAGAGGACCGCCCCGGTCTGGCAGGTCCATCCCCGCCCACGGGTAACCGTGGGGAGCTGCCGTTCATCGACGGCGATCGCCGGAGTCCCGCCCCGTTCGGGCAGAGGAAGAGGAGGGAGAGGGAGGAATAGTCAAACCTGACCAGTGGGCCCCCCTGGACCCACTGTCAGCGACCCAGCCCCGCCGACCCGCGTTTTAAGTGGAGACGTGTTTCACAAAATACGTTTTCGCTGAACAGAAAGCGTAAGCCCCTCCGAAACGTTTTCTTTTTCTATTTTATTTAAAACAGAACTTTGACCAAACTTTGACTGGCTATATCTTTTAAAATAAAAATCCAAATGAGTTGATTCTTTTTCCTACCTCTCTCAAATTTCATCTAGTTTATTTTAAGATTTATTTCAAAAATATTTGGGACAACTTTTTGTACTGTTTTTGAAGTATTTATTATTTGTATATGTTTTTAAAATAGGAAATGGAGAGAGAAGAAAACTTTCAAAAAGTGCACCCCCTTGCATACTCTTGAAGGCAAGCATTCTGAACTCTGGCATAATATTGTCGTGAGGTGTTTTGATACGGTTGCAACACAACTTTGACTTGGAGCATAAGTTATTTTTGTGTAACGATAAAGTCACACGCATGAGTGCATTTGGGAGATGCTCTACTGTTAAAATGGATATGCTGGTGACAGTGATCATCGTCGCGAGCTTTTCATGCATACCGGTAGGAAGCCGGGAGAGTCGTGGTCTTGGGTAGACACAAGCTTGTCCCTAGTTCCTCGTCGAGACGAGTGTGTCCGGTATGGCATGATGAGGTTTGATGAGCGGTGATTCTATCTGTTATTGGAGATATATTGGTTTTGCTAATTATTCGGAGAATACTTGAACCTCCTGAGTCGGCGGTAGGTCGAGTCTTGTTTAGTAACTTCCCCTACCTGTTTTGTACTACCACTTGTCCCTGCCGCGGGTAGGGTACGGTTCATTAAGTTGTCAACCCCTTACCAAAGCACACACCGTACAGAGAGGCCATGGTGGAAGATACCGGAGGCCCCCGGTAGGCATGCCACCTGGTCCGGGGGCATGGGTGTTTCCAGTTGGGACCGAGAGGGGGGCACCCCTTAGAGCGCGCGATATAAATTTGATCCCATGCTACGTCGAGGTTGTAGCCTCCCCACTTAGAGTTTTGCTTGACAGGTGCCGTGGGTGATTCCAGACACCGGTAAGTTAAGCTGGTGTGTGCAGGTCGGGCGTGTTTTCAATTAAAAGGCCGTAAGCGGAATTAGTCCCGATGGTCTAAATAAACCCGTTACTTGTGGGTAAAGAGTACACCCTCTGTAGAGGTTATATCTATTCGGATAGCCATGTTCATGGGTAAGGACTTCAGTCTGAGTTGGGTCTAGTGACGGTATTCGGATGGAGAAACGGCTAAACTGAATCATAGTAACGGTATTCGGATGGAGAAACGGCTAAACTAGAAACTAGTGACGGTCTTCGGATGGAGAAACGGCTAGACTAGAACTTTGATTATGACCTATGACATATGAGGATCATGTTTATTATTATTATGAACTAACCATTAACATTACTTGAATTATTGAGTATCCCTGGGACGGTTCTACCTCCTGGATATTCACTGTGATTATTCTTATATAAGCCCTTTATGTGGTGTTGCTCAGATGCCCGACTGCGTCATGCTTGTTGTTTATTTATCCTTTATAAGCCTTTTATGTGGCGTCGCTCAGACGCCCGACTGCGGCATGTTTGTCATTTCTTTATTATTTATAAGCCCTTTAGGTGGCGTCGCTCAAACGCCCGACTGCTGCATGCTTGTTATTTAATTTTTCTTTCTAAGCCCTTTATGTGGTGTCACTCAGACGCCCGACTGCGGCATGCTATTTATTTAATTATTCTTTATAAGCCCTTTATGTGGTGTCGCTCAGACGCCCGACTGCGGCATGCTTGTTATTTAATTATCCTTTATAAGCCCTTTATGTGGTGTCGCTCAGACGCCCGACTGTGGCATTATTAATTTATTTGCACCCTTTCGAGGAGTCATTTCAGATACTCGATCAGTGCATTCTATTACTACCCCCATATTGCATGTTCATATTTTTCCCGCATGCGTGCATCACGGATTTCGCTTATTTCGTGATAGATGTTATGATCATAAATATTTCGGAGCATGGTTATCCCTTGTTATATTATACCCGTGTTCTTAATGTTTGCGAGTAGATTCAAACGTACTCACTGGCTTGTCCCTGGCTATTGTCTTGGCCAGATTTCTTGCGTGGAGAGAACATTACGATGACAACCCTGGAACCTACGCAATGACGATAGCAGACTTGCGAAGATAGGAGTTATCCTGGTCAGCTGTTCTTGTGGGAAATGGAGTCCCATAGACGCAGATGTACCACAAACCGCTTCCGCCATCAACCACTAGAAACCAAGTGCTGTACTCCTAGGCCACAATGGTCTTGTACTACATATTTTGTACTTTGCTTGGAATTCTTGTATCAAGTTGGTGCCTCATCAACTAACAGTAATCCTGGGGCTGGTGAGCACAAAGGCAGCTCAATCATTGATCCATTCATGAAACACACTCGCATATTAGCTACACCCAATGCTCAAGTACGATCAAAGTGCCTCCTAGTTGGCTCTTTATAAGAGAAGATGGAGACTTGAATTAAAAATAAAAATTGCATAAAGTAAAAGAACGGCCCTTCGTGGAGGGAAGTATGGATTTGTAGAGGTGCTAGAGCTCAAAAGCGAAAAACTTAGATATAAAAACATTTTGGGAGGCATACTTTTCCCACCAACAAAAATGACTTAGAGTTCCCAACACTTTCCATGCTAGATATATCATAGGCGGTTCCCAAATAGAAAATAAATTTTATTCCTTTTTCCACCATACTTTCACTTTCCATGGTGTTGGGGATATGACTATTAGATATGACCCGCCGAAGAGGGGCCGGGTTATCCCAACGGCGGCTCATCTAAATGAAGCCCAGGAGTATATTGAAGATGGCGGTTCATGAGACAGGCTTGTTAAAGGGCCCAAACCCGAAGGTGGCTTAAGGCCCATAAGTGTAAACCGCCATGTATATGTAAACTTGTATTGTAAGGCATGTAAGATAAGTCACCAGGCCGGACACGTTTGTATGAGCCGGCCGGGACTCTGTAGGCCGTAGGGCGTCAACCCATATATATATGGGGACGACCCGGCAGCGGCTTAGGGCAAGAAACAACAGATCGAAAGCCAGGCAAAGCGTATTCGCTCCCTGGTAATAGAAACCTTAGCAACATCACCTCAAACTGGATTAGGCCTTTACCTTCACTGCAAGGGGCCGAACCAGTATAAACTCCTCGTGTGCTTTGTCCCATTTAACCCCTTTTTGCTAACCTCGTCGACATGGCTCCACAACTAAGTCCTTTCACTAGGACATATGCCGTGACAACTCCATGATAGTTGGCGCCCACCGTGGAGCTCGTCCATGGTGGTTTTGGGTTCTTGAAGGGCAGCTTTGATGGGCTCAAGGGATACGCTCACTAGTAGAAAAAGGACCTAATGTGAGACACATTAGTCCCGGTTTGATTTTGGCCCGGTACTAATGGTACCATTAGTGCCGGTTCGAACGACTATGCATTAATGACGGTTCGTGTTGAACCTTTAGTCCCGGTTTGTGCCACGAACCGGTACTAAAGGGGTGGTGGTAGGCTGGCGTCAGGCCGGGGCCCCACGATCACCTTTAGTACCGGTTCGTGGCACAAACCGGTACTAAAGGCTAACCTTTTGTACCGGTTCGTGCCATGAACCGGGGCTAAAGGGGTCTGACCTATAGTCCCGGTTCGAGACACAAACCGGGACTATAGGGCAATTTTCAAACTCTACCCCCCCCCCCCCCCCGCGTGTATCGCCATTTCAGTTTCGAAAAAATCAAAATAAAATGATAAAAACTTCAAAAAGAAAAATCCTTCGAGAGGTAGTTATATTACTATATCTACTAGTTAGGAAAATTTGAAAACTTCAATTGGACATGTTTTGCAAAAAGTGTAGGGAAAATGTAAAACGGATATAACTTTTGCATACGATGTCAGAAAAAACGTATAATATATCAAAAAACGGCTATAATTTTTGCAATTTTTTAGAATCCTCAAATTCCAAAAGGAAAAAAAGATATGCTCAAATTTCAGTTTTTTGGTTAAATCTGGTCAAACTATGGTCAAACTACTTATTCAATAAGTATTAATGTTACTACATAATTATTCAAGAATATTAGTGTTACTAAATAATTATTTCAATATTTTGAATTTTGCTGGTCAAACTATGGTCAAACTGTGGTCAAACTAATTCAAAAAATATTAGTGTTACTAAATAATTACTGTTTTTTAGAATAATAGTTTCAAACTCAAACGGTGAAATGTGTGACCTAATGCTCAAGCTAAACTGCTGAGGGTTAATAGGATTGTTAGCTTACATTTGTCAGGAAAACAACAAGTGCAGACTTGGAAACTAGAGGGAATAGAACTCCGAAGTTAAGCGTGCTCAGGCTGGGGGAGTGAGAGGATGGGTGACCGGCCAGGAAGTTAGACGATTTGGAATGAGTGATCCACACTTGAGTAGTTAAGAGGGGTGATTAGAAACTAAATCATCAAATAATTCAGAAAATTGAAAATTGAAAAAAAATTCAAATTTTTTTTCCAAAATTTTCGGAAAAAAATTTCAAACAAAAAACCTTTAGTACCGGTTGGTAACACCAACCAGTACTAAAGGTCCCCCATACCACAGCGCGAGCTCACACCACGTGGTGGGCCTTTAGTGGCGGTTCGTGCCGAACCGGTACTGAAGGGGGCGAGGGCCTTTAGTCTCCACTCTTTAGTGCCGGTTGCAAAACCGGCACTAAAGGCCCTTACGAACCGGTGATAAAGCTTCGTTTTCTACTAGTGGCTGTGTGCTGGATGACCAAGAGTCGTCGCGGCAAGCTCTACAACGACGACGCAGGCTTGGGCCCCAAGGCCGGCTCAATTGAGTACGGGTAAAAGGTCCCCTTCGGCGGAATCCACATCTTCATCGGCAAGATCGGCGAGCCGGGCCCTGAGCCGGACATCTCACTACTAGAAAAAGGGCTATAGATGGGATTGAAAGTAATGGCGCACCAGACAAGCGGTGCGCCATTAGTATATACTAATGGCGCACCACCTTCTGATACGCCATTAGAGTTGAAACTACTAATGGCGCACCTGGCCCAGGGTGCGCCATTAGTATCAAAATTATTATTTTTTTAACTAGTGCGCCTGTCCAAACATACTAATGGCGCATCCAGACACAGTGCGCCATTAGTAGTTGAAACTACTAATGGCGCACCTGGCCCAGGGTGCGCCATTAGTATTAAATTTTTATTTTTTTTAACTAGTGCGCCTGTCCAAACATACTAATGGCGCATCCAAACACAGTGCGCCATTAGTAGTTGAAACTACTAATGGCGCACCTGGCCCAGGGTGCGCCATTAGTATCAAATTTTTTTTAACTAGTGCGCCTGTCCAAACATACTAATGGCGCATCCAGACACAGTGCGCCATTAGTAGTTGAAACTACTAATGGCGCACCTGGCCCAGGGTGCGCCATTAGTATAATTTTTTTTTAACTAGTGTGCCTGTCCAAACTACTAATGGTGTGCCATTAGTAGTTCAACTACTAATGGCGCACCACTCCCACGGTGCGCCATTAGTAACTTGGCCCATTCCACCGAATGCACCCCCCCCCCCCCCCGTGGACCGCCTTTTCAGTTTTAGAAAAAATAAAAGAAAATGATGGAAATGTCAAAAAAATAAAATAAAATAAGTTTCCCCATGTGATATGTGGTCTAGTTGTTGGGAAAATTAACAAATATGAATTACGACTTTATTTGCAAAATCTCTCTGGAATTTCTTAAAATGGGCATAACTTTTGCATACGAACTCGGATGAAAAAGTTTTTTATATGAAAAATCATCTACTCGAAAAGTTACATCCGATTTTAACCGGGGGAACCCCGTTAAAAATTTTCAAAATCCTCAAAAACTTAACAGAAAAAAAGATACGGGGCTTTTAAGATCCGGAGAGGCAAAAAAATTCAAAAAAAAATCAAACTTACTAATGGCGCACCTGCCCATGGTGCGCCATTACTATCTTCCCGCCTTCAAAATTCAAAATAAATCAAAAAAATAAAAAAAAGTTACTTATGGCGCACCTGCCCATGGTGCGCCATTAGTATGCCGTATATATGGCTGGGCGTGTCCTCTCCTCCTTACCTCTTCATTCTTCTCCTCCATTCCACCTCTCCTTCACTTCATCTCCTCTCCGGTGAGCTCCTCCTCCCTCCTCTCCAGTGAGCTCCTCCTCCCTCCTCTCCGGTGAGCTCCTCCTCCCTCCTCTCCGGTGAGCTCCTCCTCCCTCCTCTCCGGTGAGCTCCTACTTCCTCCTCTCCGGTGAGCTCCTCCTCCCTCCTCTCCGGTGAGCTCCTACTCCCTCCTCTCCGGTGAGCTCCTCCTCCCTCCTCTCCGGTGAGCTCCTCCTCCCTCCTCTTCGGTGAGCTCCTCCTCCCTCCTCTCCTCCCATCCCCTCATGGTTTCACCTTCCTCCTCTCCGATGCTCCGGTGAACTCCTCTCCGGCGACCTCCTCCTCCTCTCCGGCGATGTAGGCGAGCACCTCTCCGGCGACCTCCTCCTCCTCCTCTCCGGCGAACTCCTCTCCGGCAAAAGAACACGGCAAAAGAACGTACAAGATCCAAAAACAGGAACAAAATTTGAAATAATATCGTGCAAAAAAATGAGCAAAAAATGGGCAAAAAAATCGCGATCCAGATCCAAATTCAAAATTCAAAAATAGCAATGGCGCACGGTGGGGGTTAGACGGTGCGCCACTACTATTTTCCCGCCTTCAAAATTCAAAAATACTAATGGCGCACCGTGGCCTATACTAATGGCGCACCAGTGGCCTATACTAATGGCGCACCATGGCATAGACTAATGGCGCACCAGTGGTGCGCCATTAGTATACCAGATACTAATGGCGCACCACTGGTGCGCCATTACTAAAACTTACTAATGGCGTGCTAGTAATGGCGCACCTAATGTGCGCCATTAGTAGCCAAAATAGGTGCGCCATTAATAACCTATTTTCTAGTAGTGTCTGCACCAACATCATCGTGACAGCTCAGCGTGCATGACCCGCCCGGGTTCAACCCGCCGTGAGGCTTGCCTTTGTTGGATGTATCCACGGGACCGAGTTGGAAGGTTCTGTGTCTAGCGGTGAGACGGCCATCTACTCTGATGGTGAATCGTCCACGGGAGAGACCAACTCAATGTATCAATTGCAAGACGGACGGCTTGGGGGCTGTTCCGATGGCGATAGTATTCCGGACCCCTTGAGCCGCCAAACAGGGTGGCGATTTTCATGGCTAGCACACAGCCGGTTCTCGGTTCGACACTCGCCATTGCCATGACTTCCAGTGCAGCGGCGGTAACGACAGCAGGTGCTGGCGGGTCAGCACGCCCGCCAGCTGAAGTTTTAACGGATCTGTTGGAGGATCTGGTGACTCTGACGGGGGTGGAGGTAACCCCAGATAGCCAGGAATAGCATAAGGTGGATGTGGCTAAGCTGCGCGATGAGATAGCGCAAGCCAAGATCAAGCTGGAGGTGGAAAATCCTAGGATGGCTGCAGAGCTGGCCGTTTTAAACGCCCAAGCACATCGGATTCAAGCAGATTCATACCGGCTTATGGTGGATTAGAACGCTTCAACCGAAGTCTTGAGGAGAAAATACCGGAGTCCTCTGCCCTCGGTTTATGAGTCGAGGAACCTCTTCAACACACCCGGGGTGGGGGCCAGTAATCCGCCAATGATGAGCCGAATGACTGAAGAGCCAGGGGGTGGAGTGCCGGTTCAGCGACGTGTGACAGGTTCTCCGCACATGAATAACACCCCGTCTCAGCATGTGGTAACACCGCCGGGTCATTATTCCAACCCTTTAGACAATATGATTGCTTCAGCTACGCGATTAGCGGCTCTGCCAGTGGAGGGCGAGACCCCAATGGCGGTTGAAACCCGAAGAAGCAGCGAGCTTCTTCAAACAGCTTTTTTACAGCAGCAGGCTTATTCTTATAGTCGTGACCCGATTCATTTGACCCCTCATCCAAGCCGGAGGTACAGTAGGCACATTGACTCGCCAGCAGTCTCGAGTACTGAGCAGTGTCGTAACCAGCCTCATGGGCATGACCCGGCGTGCAATGGTGCTAATGCATAGGATCTGGTGGACTAGCGCAGAGCGCGCCGGGAGGCCGAGCTAATGGCTCAACTGGCGGCTCATCAGCACGCGCCGGTTTACCCGACGGCTTCAGTGGAGGCAGGTGTGACTTCTAGAGCTTGGGGTGTGCCGTGTTTAACGGCGGTTCTACGAAACGAGCGTCTGCCCAAGGATTTTAAGGGCCCTCGTAAGGTGCCTAATTACAAAGCGGATCAACCCCCTGAGGCTTGGGTGGAGAGTTATGAGATGGCTATGGAGATGCTCGATGTTAGCGAGGCTGCATACGCTAAGTATTTCACCATGATGCTGGAAGGGACGGCTTGTACATGGTTGAAAGGGTTGCCGGCCAACTCCATTGGGTCATGGGTAGAGCTGAAGGCCCGGTTTATCCAGAATTTCAAAGACACGTGCAAGCAGTCCATGTCGATCATGGATTTGGTTTCTTGTGTTCAAGCTGAGGGCGAGTCAACGACCAGCTGGGTGCGCCGGGTCTCGACTATCATACATTCCTCAGATAATATCAACGTCGGCTCAGCGGTTTTAATGTTGGAGAAAAATTGCCGTTTCCTTCCACTCAAGCAGAAGCTTGGGCGGCTTAAGTGTCATTGCAGCGATATGGGGGTGCTCATGGCGGCTCTTGTCAAGTATGCCGACTTTGATAGTACCAATGACCCCGACTCTGACGATGAAAGATCGGGAAAGGGAAAAAAGAGTGGCGGTATGAGGGGACAGCAACACAACCAGGCTAATCAAGGCAGCAATGGTAAGCGCAAGGCAGATGATTTTGTGGCTAACTCCGGTGCACGGAGTTATCACCAGTGTCGTAAGGGGAGGCCGGCTCAAGGGACAAAATTTGATCTTGAAGCAATGTTGCATCAACCATGTCCGAAGCACGGAACGGAGCAGAAATCGGCTACCCATCTGTGGAAGGATTGCAGTATCATGAGACACTTTAGGGAGTCCATCAAACACAGCCATAGCCCGAATGGCGGTTCAGGGTCTGGCTCTCATGGACCGGGTCATGGAGGTGGCGGTTCAAGTTCCGGGTTTCAAGGCCAAGGCAACCAGGGTGGCTACCACAAGCAGAATAATCAGGGAAATCAGTAGTAGCAACAGTCTGGTTATCAGAGCAACCCGAAGCAATGGAATAGTGGACAGTACCACGTCTTCACCACCAGCGTGTGTATGCGGGATCAGAAGCTTCATAAGAGGGCAGTGAATGTTGTTGAGCCGGCGGTGCCACGTTATTTACGCTGGTCAGAACAACCTATTGTGTGGAGTCATGTGGATCATCCGCCTCGGGTTGATAATCCGGGTCACCTGGCTCTGGTGGTGGCACCTCAGGTTGGGGGCTATAAATTTACTAAGGTACTCATGGATGGAGGGAGCAGCATTAATATACTTTATTATGGAACCTTCCGTCGCATGGGACTGACTGACAAAAATCTTAAGCCGTCAAACACTGTATTCCATGGTGTGGTGCCGGGTAAGTCAGCGTATCCAGTGGGTAAGATGTCTTTGGAAGTTGCCTTCGGAGATGAACATGATTCCAGATCTGAAACTCTGACTTTCGAAGTAGTCAAGATCAAGAGCCCTTATCATGCTCTGTTTGGGCGGCCGGCTTATGCTAAATTCATGGCAAGGCCTTGTTATGTTTACTTGCAGCTTAAGATGCCGAGTTACAAGGGCACCATCACAGTGCATGGGAGTCGCAAGGTAGTCCTAGAGTGTGAAGAAGGTGATGCTGCTTATGCTAATTCAGTTTGTGCAACGGAGGAGCTGAAACTTTACAAAGATAATGTTGACCCGGCGGACATGACGTCCTTGAAAATAGGAAAGCATGATCCTTCGTTAAAATTTAAATCGGAAGATGACACTAAGTTGGTTGATTTTGTTCCTGGCAACTCATCTAAGCAGTTCAACATCAGTGTCAATCTGGATCCAAAATAGGAAAGCGCGCTCATCGAGTTCATCCGTGAGAACCGGGACATCTTTGCATGGAAGCCTTCAGACATGCCGGGTGTACCGAGGGAACTCGCTAAGTACACTCTTAATATTGATCTGAAATTTAAGCCAGTCAAGCAATTCCTTTGTCGTTTTAACGAGGAGAGGCGGAAGGCCATTGGTGAAGAAGTGGCCCGGCTCTTAGCGGCTGGGTTTATCGTTGAAGTTTTTCATCCTAAGTGGTTGGCTAACCCGGTGTTGCTGCTTATGAAGAACGGCACTTGGCGAATGTGTGTGGACTACACGGACTTAAACAAGGCTTGTCCGGCTGATCCATTTGCTCTCCCTCGTATTGATCAAATCATTGATGCTATGGCGGGTTGTGAGCGTTTGAGTTTTTTGGACGCTTATTCTGGTTATCATCAGATCAAGATGGCGGTTAAGGACCAGGAGAAGACAGCTTTCATTACTTCATGCTTATGTAGATGACATTGTGGTGAAATCCAGAAAGAAGGAGACCCTGATTGATGATTTGAAGGAAACGTTTGACAATCTCCGGGTGTATAAGATGATGCTTAACCTGGCCAAGTGTGTTTTCAGTGTGCCGGCGGGCAAGCTTTTGGGTTTCTTGGTTTCAAACCGAGGTATCGAAGCTAACCCAGAAAAAATTAAGCCCATTATTTCCCTGGCTAAGCCAAAGTGTGTAAATGACATCCAACGCTTGGCGGGTCGGATAGCCGCCTGGGCCGGTTCATTAGCCGCCTAGGAGAAAAGGCTATTCCTCTATATCAGAGGATGAAGAAGACAGATAATTTCGTTTGGCACTACTAGGAAAAGGGCTATAGATGGAATGGCCACTAATGGCGCAGCAGACATGTGGTGCGCCACTACTATATAGCAGTGGCGCACCACGGGATGGTGCGCCATTAGTTTGAAAGACACTAATGGCGCACCAGACACACGGTGCGCCATTAGTAACAAATTTTTTTTCCAAACATACTAATGGCGCACCAGGGCACAGTGCGCCATTACTAGTTCTAACTAGTAATGGCGCACCAGCCTCATAGTGCGCCACTACTATATTTTATTTTATTTTTATTTTTTTGCAAAACTACTAATGGCGCACCAGGGAACAGTGCGCCATTACTAGTTTAATCTAGTAATGACGCACTATTCCCTGGTGCGCCATTAGTGTTTTTTTTGCAAAACTACTAATGGCGCACCACCAGCAGGTGCGCCATTAGTAACCAGGGTTACTAATGGCGCATTTGTTGGTGGTGCGCCATTAGTAACCTAGGACGAGCTAGATATTTTGGACAGCCACACTACCCACTCACTTTCCCCACATCATTCTCTCCACCTCCTCCTCCAAGCTTGTCTCGGCTGCCTCCTCCTCCTCACCTCATTTGCCTCATAAATTCATCCAAATTAAGTGGTTAAATTACCTTTTTTTGATAGGTAAGTAAGGGGGAAGCTATCTTTATGTTGTTCTCCCTCCAACAATGTGCACATGCACTTTTTATGGCCTAGCTAGATCTATGTATGTTTGTGGTGTTGCATATGTTTGTGGTGTTGCCTATATGTTTGTGTTTGCGGGTACCGGTATTTGAAATGCGATAGTTGCCAATATTTTGCCGGAATGTTGATTCATTTCCGTTTCGGCGAGAATTTTGGCACAATGCATTCTTTTTGGTCCTATTTTTAGGGAAAGTCATGCCAAATTTTTTCTTGGTTCTAAAATATCGTTTTGCTCTACCCCGCAGGCGACCATGGTCCGCACGATGACCGAAGGCATAGTGAATAGGTTTTTGAGCTCCGCGAAGGCCGAGATGCTTGAAAAGAACGAGACGGAGATAAGATGTCCGTGTCGAAGATGCAAGCTGAAGAGCCTTATTGCGGACCCGGATTTCGGGCAGGTGCGGGACGACCTGCTCTTGTGTGGTTTCATGGATGGCTATCGGTGGCAAGGTGATGAAGATGACTATGAAGTCGTCCATGAGGGCCGGGGAAGAAATGAGGAAGGGCAGGAAGACAACCACCGCGGCTCGGGCGGGCGAGAAGACGAAGAATCTCCAGGACATGATCACGATGGTGATGCTGTACATAGTCATCATGTAGAAGATGTCGGACATGATGATGAGGAAGATGCGGGAGCAGACGAAGGGCATGATCATGAAGATGAAGATGCCGGCGGAGCAGACGACGATGGACCATCAATGGGCTGGGTGCAGGACCCTCATATTCAACTGGAGATAGACGCGGTTACTCCATTGTATGAAGGATGCAGGCCCGAGGATACCCGCCTGAAAGTAACGCGTATGGCTCTGGAGATGAAGGTAAAACACAAAATGACCGACGCATGCTTCGACGAGAACATGTCATTCTGGCATGAACGTCTTCCCAAGGGGAACAAGTGCCCAACCAGTTTCGAGCAGGCAAAGAAAATCGTGTGTCCTCTGGATTTACCGTACGTGAAATACCATGTGTGCATGAACAATTGCATCATTTATCGGGACGAGCACGCGGAGTCTACCATATGTCCGGTGTGCGGCGTCACTCGATACCAGAAGAGGAAGAAAGCTCCTCAAAAAGTGGTGTGGTACTTTCCGATCACTCCTCGTCTGCAGCGGTATTTCGCGGACCCTAAGGTAGCAAAGCTCTGCGTTGGCACGCGGATAGGGAGGAGAAGAAGCGAGAAGATGACAGAAATGATCCGGAGATAAATAAAAAAGACAAGGTGCCTACCTTGATTCAGGGGCTGACGACGTGGATTGCGGGCGGCCAACAGGGGCCTCCCCCGGTTCCCAGCTTCACGGCCAGCAACTCGCACAACGCGCAGGCGGCGCCATTCGTGTCTCCGGCGGAGGTGGTATTCGTGTCTCCGGTGCCGGCACGGGCGTTGGAGCTTAGTGCACCCGGGTGTACGCCGGCCGGCACCTCGCCAGCAAGCGGCCCCTCCGTCAGTTGCACGCCCGCCGTTGGCGGTGCCTCGACATTAGCCGAGCTCGACGGCATCACGGTAACTAAGCCTCTCGGCCGATGACTTCATCTCCTTGCCTTTGACTGGGCATCCCTGACGCCCTACATGTTTTCGCAGGGCGCCGCCGATGTTCCTTGCACTCTCCTGCACTTCATGGGCGGCGAGTTGGTCGATGTCGCCAAGGGCAGAATCGTTCAACCGGGCAACCGCGTGTTCCACGGTAATCCGATGCCACCCACCTTGTATAGGGTTGAACTGGTTCGGGTGCTGCCAGGCTGCGACGAGTTGTTACCTCCGATTCGACCCGCTGGGGCCGACGAAGATGATGTGATGACCCTCAACGCCTGCGTAAGCTGGCCCCTGCTTTGGCCGAAGAGCCAGATTCGTTTGGGGGCGGGGGACACCACCCCACAGACAAGACCGCCAGTCGTGCTAGCGCCAAGCCATGGCAAGAACGCCGCAACGCTACCGGACATGTCGGACATCCCTATGGCACAGGATCCGGACATGCATATGGCACAGGATCCGGACGACGACGACAACGATGGCGGTACATTTTCCAACGTCGATAAGTACTTTGCCGAACATGGGTACGGTGACGAGTTCTGCGGGCCACCTTCTCAAGAACCCAACCCTGAAAAAGACGACCGCGATCTAGCTGGTACGATGGAGAAACCCAATTGCAACAGGCGTCGTCTGGCGTTCAGTTATCAAGAGACGCCTCCAGCTGCCGCCTTCACCGAGCCTCAGATAGCTGAGGTGCGAAATAGCCCCAACACGCTCAAGAAGGCGGTCTGTGAGCAGAACTCGATCCCATTACAGCAGATCAGGAAGAAAGGACGGAAACGAAAGACTAACAAGGGCGCCAGTGCGAGCCAGCCGGCACCGAGTACGATCCGTGCTCAGGACGGGCCACCTTCACCTAAGGATACCTCGAGGAGGGTGCATGTGGCGGGTAGGGTGATGCTACCGACAAATATGCTCAATGCTGCAACCGGTGCTATGCGGAGTCTGCATGACAGTGTTCTTTCTTTGGAGAAGCGGCGTCTCAGAGAGAATGATGGCATACCCGGTTTTCGTGGCCAAGGTGCCAGAGGGCAAGGGCTTTGTGGATAGCGCCGTCGGGGGTACGATCGTCCTGCGGTTTGATGACATCTTTGCTATGCTTAACCTTCATCCGCTGCACTACACCTTCGTTCAGCTGTTTTCGCTGAGTATGGAGATGCGGATCATTAGACACAAGACCCCGGACATTATGATAGTCGACCCCTTCTACATGCGTGCCAAGATCTTGGGCCGCGCTGGGGACCGGCAAGTCGCGAGTTCACACCTCGAAGGCGTCATTCTGGCAAACCCAGATAAGGATAACTTCCTCGTGCCTTACTTTCCCGAGTAAGTCATCTCCTAACCGCCCCGTAACATATGATTTCTTAGATTTCGATTGTTCTTTTTTTTCTAACATTCCGTGTTCTGTGCATTGACACACATTGCACACTCATCCTCTTAAGCCCAAAATATTCCATGGCCACGTATTTCGACCCGGACTGTGACTCCAAGATAGACTACACAAATATCAAGAAAGTTCTTGATGATGCTCTCCCCGGCTACGCCGCATCTGGAGGCACCTTTAAGAGGCCAGCTCGTAGGTACGGCAGGCACATGTTCAATCACAATACGACGTTCCCCTGCGTCAAGCAGCCGCCTGGCGGTCAGAAGGATGCCTACTATGCCCTCCATCACATGCGAGCGATCGTATGAGACCATAATCACCTTCTGCTACCAAATAATCTCAAAGATTGGGCCGCAAGCTTGGCGGCAATCCATGACGCGGACATCCGACAAGAATTCTTTCGCATCTAGTCGGAGTTTGCAGAAATCATCCATTAAGATGTCCTTCGTACCTCGGGGCAGTTCTACCTCAAATTTCAACCGTCCAAGAGTGAGATAGACACAACGCTACAAATGCAGGCTGACAACGCCCGCGACTTCATGACCATCACGACAGTCGGCGTCTTCATCCACGCTCCGGTCCCATGAGTCGAGTCGAAAGTAGTGATGCTATGTGTAGTTCTGAAACATTGATTAGCTCATGTTGTAATTAAACTTTAATGAACTTGTATGTCTCTTTGGTTTGGACAGTCGTTCAACTTAGATGTAATCGATGCTATTTATTAGTAGGAGCATGAATCGTGCTATTAATGTCTTGCTTTTCTCTTCCGATCCTTTTGTTGCATACTTATATATTGCTTATGTATTCTCTGTTATTTGGCTAGTGCATAGAGATGCCCTTGTATGTCGTGTACAAGGGTAAGGTTCCCGGAGTCTACGACGACTGGGAGGAGTGTCGGAGACAGGTTCACCATTTCAGCGGTAACAGTTACAAAGGGTACACCACTAGGGCGGAGGCGGAATCTAGATACGCGCGCTATCTAGCGGGAGAGAGGAGGGAGCGTTGGAGGAACGGGATGAAGACCAGTTTCATGGCGATGATGCGCATCGTGATGACCGGAGCTCTCTTCTATGTGATGGTAGTTTAGATGATCGATATCGACTTGTAATGTGAAGACAAACTCGCTACTCGCGGTCTCGAGACTTGTAATGTTCTATCTTTGTTCGGTCTTTTGAATTCGGAGACTAATATGATGAATTGTATTCGGAGACTAATCTTCTATTGTATTCGATGAATCTGATGTTGCTGTGTGGTGTTGTTTATATGGCCGCCGATGCACTATGGCCGCCGATGCACAAGGAGTCTGTCGCTGCACAAGGAATCAACCCTGGACTGCCAAGATAAGTTTCGCACTCGGGTCGTTCCAAGCGCTACGGCATAGGGTTCCCACCTGTTGCAGCCTTGCTACGGCGACGTTGCCTCCCTTTCCTACATTTAGGTAGCTGCTCGCGCTCTAAAGGGGACCTCTTGAGCATCGCGCCTCAGGAGCTCTTACTAGACCTCGGGCCGCTCTCCTCCTGGCCTTGACCACGGCATCGCGACCTGGCATACTAGCGATGGCTGCAGCCTGCCTGGGGACCGGGACCTGTCGGCGTAGAGCACCAAGCTACTGCGGGGTTGGAAAGGGGAGACAGAGCTGGAGCAGGACATGCATTCGTAAATCTTCATAATAGGGATGATATCAACATAAGGTATTACAGACCCTTTACACGCCCCCATGGGGTCCGTCTCGACTCCTCGCAGGGAACAAAAGAAGAAGGTTTCTGGGAAGTCCTATCTACACGCGCCAATGCTTCCGACGCCATCATCAACAGTGGGCCACGGGAGGCCGGCGCCAACCCCATCCAGATCAGCGACGGCGGCGGCCGGACGCTGCGGCCGCGCTCTGGGCACGCGAGAGCTCAGTGGCACGTAGCTATCGTCGCTCGTCTCCGAAGTCTCGTAGGGCTCGGGAGAGTCGCTCGACTCCCAAGCGCCACCGCTGCTGCCGGAGGAACTGCTGGCGAGGCTAGTGGCAGGCCTGGCTCCTGCCGCAGCGCCGTCCCAACGACCCCCTCCAGGGCAGCACTCCAAGCGGCGGCCTTCCTTGTGTAAGACCTTGAAGAACATTGTGGCACTAGTAGAAAAAGGGTCATCTGTCCCGGTTGGTAAGGGCCTTTTGTCCCGGTTGTTGAACCGGGACTAAAGGGTCGTTACTAATGCCCTAGCCCTTTAGTCCCGGTTCTTACACGAACCGGGACACATGGGCCTCCACGTGGCCGGTGCGGCGAGCCTAGGCAGGAGGGCCTTTGGTCCCGGTTGGTGGCACTAACCGGGACCAATAGGCATCCACGCGTCAGCATTTTAGGGGCTGGGGTTTTTTGTTTTTTTTTAAAGGGGGGGGGGGTTGGGGGTTTTGGGGGGTTAATTTAGGTGCTTCATATATTGTGTTAGCTAGCTAATTAATAGAGAGAAGTGTCCTCTCTTATCTCTGTGCTTGGTCGACGCTACGTACTATATACGTATAGAGAGGACTAGACACGCTAGCTAGTAAGCAAATGAAGGAAACAGAAGATCGTCATGAACATATGCATACAGAGAGAAGTCATATCAACCACCTCTCCTTCTCCGAGAGATTGGTCGAACAACAAGTTCTCATATATCTATCCGACACTATCGGCTACATATATACAATAATTATCCCTTACAATGTAATCTCGAAATTATATATGAACACAGGGTCCACATAGTATTCTCCGTTTTCAGCGATCACGTGGTCAAGGAAGAATGCCGCCAATTCCTCTTGAATTGCTCGCATACGATCTGGTGGTAGGAGTTCATCCCGCATCCGAAAGATCTAATTTGAAGAAGGGGGTCAATACATATATATACGAATAAATGAAACTCAACACAAATGATGGTAATAAAATAAAATTGTGAATATTATTGCTTACGCACTTCATATTGTTCGTCAGAGTAGCCCCGCTCACAGGTCGTGTGGCGGATGGACTCGCAAACGTAGTATCCATAGAAATCATTCCCTTGTTCCTGCCACAACCACTTTACAAGAAATAGAGGTCAATCAAACTGATAAGCAAGCATGCTAAATGGTATTGATGAAACTAGCGCTTGAATCACTAGGAGATGCGCGGAACATGCTACTATAGTACTTACTTTCGGGTGTCTAAATTGCAGCTTCTTCGGCAGTCCCGGAGATTTTTTGGTGAATTTTCTCCAAACCCTGCCAGACAAAGAAAACAATTACTTGATATCTGGAAATGAACAAAGTTGCTGATATGGTGGATAATGATCGATTTAACTTACTTCTCGAGCATTTGAGTCATGTCCGCATAGTCCTGGGGATCTTTTCGTCTCGAGTCTAAGACGGTTACTAGTCCCTACTCAAGCTTAATATCTAGGAGAATATAGTGGAAGCTGCGCACGCATGCATAAGTCATCAATTACATTACTATAACCTGGACTAATAAGGGAAACCGAATATGCACAAGATAGTAACACTCACTTGAAGTTGTAAGGAAAGAGTATTATATCTTTGTTTTCATTTATTACCAACGATCGTAGCAAGTTGGCCTCGGTATTTTCGGCATGATATTTAACCTCAGTTGCATCTATGAGATTTGTGTTAATGAACCCAATATCACCGATTTCTCTTTTCTTCAATTCGGCGATCTTCAATCTACATAATATAGTGAGGATAATTATAAATACATGCAATGAAAGAGCTCACCTATATAGAGTGACTTAATGACAGAAGTAGTACTACTTACAGACAGTAGCAAGTGACCGTTGATTTATCGAGGGCCTTTTGATTTAAAAACTGGAAGAACTCCACAAATGGAACATTCAACAGTTCAATTCCAACGAGGTCATGCTCCTCTTTAACTCTCAGCGTCAAAGTATTTCTCCCCCCAGACTCTCTGCAGGTTTTCATGTACCAATCATGGAATCTTCGCATCATCGTTGTTAGAGATCTTTCATCCTTGACGAGAAGCTTCCTGTACTCGTATCTGTGTTCCTCCACCTCCAAGAAATCATAATGTACATCGTCGGGCAGGTAATCTCAAAGATTGCTATAACCGGGCACCATCCTCGGATCATTAGCGACGATGTCGCTAGACACCTTGAGAGGGGGGCACGATTGGTTCGCTTATTCGCCGAGCTAGGCAATTTTTTTCCCAGCTCGTCGTTCTTTTAACCTTTGATCACTGACAGTACTTCCCGACCGCTCCGCTTCGACGAATGTCTTTGCAATAATGCGCTCATAGTTGCCTTTCGGCGGAGACTTTGGTGGTTTTGTCAGGGCAGCCAGAGTGTGCTTCGCTTTCACTGGATCTACCTTCTCCTCCGGAGGTGGATGTTTCTTTGCTTTCACCCCTTGAAAGAAGTTCGTCACTTCGGCTCGCACGATCTTCATGTTCTCCTCCAGGGTCCTTTCGTATGGTAATCTCTCTGGAGTCTTCAGAGAAGGACCGAATCTGTATTACCTCCTGCCTCTGGCTGTACTGCTAGACGCCGGCAGAGCAGATGGAGCGGCTACGGCTGTCTTCTTTCCTTGCTTACGAGGCGGAGCAGAAGGACTATGACGCGCCGAAGCAGCTGGAGCGGCGGCGGGTCTCTTCCGCCCTTGCTGACGAGGCGGAGAAGGAGGAGGCTGGCTGCTCGGGCGCACCGGCGCAGGCGGAGAAGGAGGCGGAGTGCCGCCACGCACCGGAGAAGGAGGCTGAGTGCCCTGATCACTCGCCAGAGGAGGAGGCGGAGGAGGAGGCGGAGTGCCCTTACTCGCCGGAGGAGGAGGAGGCGGAGGCGTCCAGTTCGGAAGGTTGATGAGCTCCTTCCGCCATAGGCATGGAGTCTTCAGAGCAGAACCCAGCCGAGTCTCCCCTTCACCGGTAGGGCGGTCAAGCTGGAGGTCCTCAAATCCCTCCGTTATTTCGTCCACCGTCACCCTAGCATATCCTTCTGGAATCGGACGACAGTGAAAAGTTGCGCCGGGTTCAGGAGGTCGAATAGAGCCGACAGCCGCCTTGACTTTGAAGTTCTGCCATTGCGTCATAAGGTGGCAATGTTGAGACTCCGTGATAGCATCCTCAGGGTAGCTAGCAGGAGCCGTCAAGACATGCTCCGGCTGAAGCAGCTTGGTGGAAGCCACGCTGCTTCCCCACTGAGATGGCGGGGTAGCTTCGGGGGTAGTTTCGGCAGGTCGCTTGCTGCGAGCTACGTCTCGTTCCTCTAGCGCTTGAACCCTTTCGTGCAGCTTCTAAATTTGGGTCCGCTCCACTTTTTTCCTCCTCTCCTGGCATTTGTAACCGCCTGTGTTCGGAAAACCAGCCTTCCATGGAACGGAGCCTGGCGTGGCTCGTGTCCGTCCAGGGTGCTCAGGATTCCCGAGGGCCATTGTTAGCTCGCCGTTCTCTCTGTCTGGAACGAACGTCCCTTGCTGCGCTGCATCGATATAGTGCTGAAGCCTCTTGACTGGTATTTTCATTTGCTCGTCCGTCCAAACGCACTTCCCTGATACAGGGTCCAAGGTCCCTCTGGTTCGATCCCTTTATGAAGCAGATCATTCTCAGCCTTGGCCCACTTAGGGCGGGCTTTGAGGTAGCCACCTGACCCCGTGCGATGGTGAAGCTTCTTCTTTGCAGCATTTTTCTTGTTTGTCACTGACGTCTTCTTACTCTTTTCTGATGTCTTGTGGGCCACAAATGCGGGCCAATGATCTCTGATCTTCTCATATTTGCTGATGTATTCTGGTGTCTCTTCATTGTCGACAAACATTTTCAGCTCATTCTTCCACCTCCTGAATAGGTCTGCCATCTTCTTAAGAGCATGAGACTTGATTAATTGCTCTTTAACTGGCTTCTCCGGATCCTCCTCTGGAGGTAGGGTGAAATTTGCCTTCAGCTCAGTCCAAAGATCATCTTTCTGCATATCATTGACATAAGACACCTCAGGGTCTTCCTTCTTAGGCTTATACCATTGGTGGATGTTGATCGGGATCTTGTCCCTAACAAGAACCCCGCACTGAGCAGCAAATGCTTCCTTTGTCCGGATGGGTTCAATCAGTTGGTCGTCGCATGCGATTGCTGTGATCTCAAACCTTTCATCTGAGCGCAACTTTTTCTTCGGGCCTCGTCTCTTTACCGAAGTTGTGCTCGATCCGGAGGGCTAGAAAAAAGAAGAAAGACGAGAGTTAACTAATATGTGTACATACCAAAACAATGAATGCATCAATTAGCTAGTCAGCACTGGCTTAACTAATATATTTACCTGGCCGGACTCTGTTCGGTCACCGGAGCCGTCACCACGGGCTCCTTCTTGCACCAGCATTGGGTCACCGGACCCATCATAATCATGTCTTTCCTCCTCCACTCTTCGATCACCGTAGCCTGCTTCTTCACCCTGTTCTTGCAGACCATCATTGTCGTTAAGATACGACAAGACATCACCTCCGGCTAAGATTATGTCCCCCAACACCTCTTCTGCTTCCTCGTCTTGTCCGTGCTCCATTGTTTCTGCAAATATTACAACATGGCAATTATTACACAAACATGACAGCAGGTGGATATATTAGTGCAAACGTAGACCTAGCTTATTCCGGGTTTGGGGTGGCCTCGGCAACGCTTCAAGGGTAGGGGCGCGGCGGGAGGGGGTAGGAGACCGACATCTTTTTTTCTAGGGTTTGGGTGTTCTCGAGAGTTTTGGTCGAGCAAGAGGGCCGGGGGGTGCTCCCGTGGTATAAGTTATCACGGTCGAAGTTATCCGGGAGGGGGTTATATCGACAACGATGACATACATACATGGGAAAATAATGTTATCGGGGAGGGGGTAGGTCGAACCCCGCGCCCCCCCTCGTGTTGAAGTTATGGGGACACGGGGTATATCGACAACGACATATCCGATAAAGAATAAGAAGACAAAGAAGAAATAAAAAGGGGAGAAGAAGATATTAATAGAGGAGAAGATTGAAGAAAAAAATAGAAGAAAAAAGAGGAGAAGAAGAAAGGAATAGAGGAGAAGAAGAGAAAATAGAGCCGGCGTGGTGCTTCCCCGCAGCGACGGCGATGACGGGCGCGGGCGACGGCAACGACGTCAGCGGGGGCGGCGGGTGGCGTCGGGGCAGCCTGGCGGCGACGGGGCAGTGGCGACGACGACGGCGCGCGGACGGCGTCGGGGCGGCGCGCGGACGGCGTTTGGGCGGCGGGCGGCGTCGGGGCAGTGGACGGCGTCGATCTGGGCAGCCTGGCAGCATCGATGAGCTCGGCGTCTTCGGGCGGGCCGGGGGCAACTGGCGATGACTTCGTCAAATTTTCCTAAGTGCTACTTATATACCCAGGCCTTTGGTCCTGGTTCATAGCAGCAACCGGGACCAAACACACCCTTTAGTCCCGGTTGGTGCCACCAACCGGGACCAAAGGCCTCTTTTCAGCAGCCCAAAGGGCGGGAAGCGGCGGCCTTTGGTCTCGGTTGGTGGCACCAACCGGGACTAAAGGGGGGCATTGGTCCCGGTTGTTGCCACGGACCGGGACCAAAGGCGGACCGGGACTATGGCCCTCCTCTCCGGCGACCTCCTCCTCCCTCCTCCCCTCCCCTCCCCTCACGGTTTCTCCTCCCTCCTCTCCGGTGATCTCCTCCTCCCTCCTCTTCGGTGATCTCCTCCTCCCTCCTCTCCGATGATCTCCTCCTCCCTCCTCTCCTCCCCTCCCCTCACGGTTTCTCCTTCCTCCTCTCCGGCGACCTCCTCCTCCTCTCCGGCGATGTAGGAGAGTGCCTCTCCGGTGACCTCCTCCTCCTCCTCTCCGGTGACCTCGGCCCTCCTCTCCGGCGAACTCCTCTCCGGCAAAACAACACGGCAAAAGAACGTACAAGATACAAAAATGAGAACAAAATTTGAAAAAATATCGTGCAAAAAAATGAGAAAAAAAACTAGCAAAAAATGGGCGAAAAAATCGCGATCCAGATCCAAATTCAAAATTCAAAAATAGCAATGGCGCACGGTGGGGGTTAGACGGTGCGCCACTACTATTTTCCCGCCTTCAAAATACAAAAATACTAATGGCGCACCATGGCCTATACTAATGGCGCACTGCCTGGTGCGCCATTAGTATCTGGTATACTAATGGCGCACCAGTGGTGCGCCATTAGTATTAATTACTAGTGGCGTGGTACTAGTGGCGCATCTGTAGTGCGCCATTAGTAGGCAAAACTGGTGCGCCACTAGTAGGCCTTTTCCTAGTAGTGCACATGGCAGTCATGAGACTTTAGGTTCTGGAACTTTTTCTCTGGCATATTTATTATTCCCTTTATATTCGACGAGAAGCCAGTCGGGACCTTCATACTGAGCAGGCATTCAAAGAAGATTTCTTTCTCTTCTTTCGTAAGAGCGTAGCTGGCAGGACCTTCATACTGCTTCGGAGGCATGCCGTCTTTTTCGTGCAAACGTTGTAGGTCCTCCCGTGCCACAGGTGTATCTTTTGTCTTCCCATACACGCCCAAGAAGCCTAGCAGGTTCACGCAAAGGTTCTTCGTCACGCGCATCACGTCGATTGAAGAGCGGACCTCTAGGTCTTTCCAGTAGGGTAGGTCCCAAAATATAGATTTCTTCTTCCACATGGGTGCGTGTCCCTCAGCGTCATTCGGAACAGCTAGTCCGCCGGGACCCTTTCCAAAGATTACGTGTAAATCATTGACCCTAGCAAGTACGTGATCACCAGTACGCATGGCGGGCTTCTTCCGGTGATCTGCCTCGCCTTTGAAATGCTTGCCTTTCTTTCGACATTGATGGTTGGTCGGAAGAAATCGATGATGGCCCAGGTACACATTCTTCCTGCATTTGTCCAGGTATATAATTTCAGTGTCATCTAAACAGTGCGTGCATGCGTGGTATCCCTTGTTTGTCTGTCCTAAAAGGTTACTAAGAGCGGGCCCATCGTTGATGGTTACAAACAGCAACGCGTGCATGTTAAATTCCTCCTGTTTGTGCTCATCCCACGTACGTACACCATTTCCATTCCACAGCTGTAAAAGTTCTTCAACTAATGGCCTTAGGTACACATCAATGTCGTTGCTGGGTTGCTTAGGGCCTTGGATGCGAACTGGCGTCATAGTGAACTTCCGCTTCATGCACATCCAAGGAGGAAGGTTATACATGCATAGAGTCACGAGCCAGGTGCTGTGATTGCTGCTCTCCTCCCCGAAAGGATTAATGCCATCCGCGCTTAAACCAAACCATACGTTCCTTGGGTCACCTGCAAACTTAGCCCAGTACATTCTCTCGATTTTTCTCCACTGTCACCCGTCAGCGGGTGCTCTCAACTTCCAGTCTTTCTTACTATCCTCACTTGCCATCGCATCAACTTGGCATGCTCTTTGTTTCTGAACAGACCTTTCAACTGTGGTATTATAGGAGCATACCACACCACCTTCGCAGGAACCCTCTTCCTGGGGGGCTCACCGTCAACATCACCAGGGCCATCTCGTCTGATCTTATATCGCAATGCACCGCATACCGGGCATGCGTTCAGATCCTTGTACGCACCGCGGTAGAGGATGCAGTCATTAGGGCATGCATGTATCTTCTGCACCTCCAATCCTAGAGGGCATACGACCTTCTTTGCTGTGTATGTACTGTCGGGCAATTCATTATCCTTTGGAAGCTTCTTCTTCAATATTTTCAGTAGCTTCTCAAATCCTTTGTCAGGGACAGCATTCTCTGCCTTCCACTACAGCAATTCCAGTACGGTACCGAGCTTTGTGTTGCCATCTTCGCAATTGGGGTACAACCCTTTTTTGTGATCCTCTAACATGCGATCGAACTTCAGCTTCTCCTTTTGACTTTCGCATTGCGTCCTTGCATCGACAATGACCCGACGGAGATCATCATCATCGGGCACATCGTCTGGTTCCTCTTGATCTTCAGCAGCTTCCCCCGTTGCAGCATCACTGGGCACATCGTCTGGTTCCTCTTGATCTTCAGCAACTTCACCCATTGCAGCATCACCGTATTCAGGGGGCGCATAGTTGTCATCGTCCTCTTCTTCTTCGTCGTCTTCCATCATAACCCCTATTTCTCCGTGCCTCGTCCAAACATTATAGTGTGGCATGAAACCCTTGTAAAGCAGGTGGGTGTGAAGGATTTTCCGGTCAGAGTAAGACTTGTATTCCCACATTTAGGGCATGGACAACACATAAAACCATTCTACTTGTTTGCCTCAGCCACTTCGAGAAAATCATGCACGCCCTTAATGTACTCGGAGGTGTGTCTGTCACCGTACATCCATTGCCAGTTCATCTGCATGCATTATATATAATTAAGTGTGTCAAAAACCATTACAGAACATCATGAATAGATAATTAAGTGACCAAATTAATAGAAGTTCATCACCACATTAAAACCAAAGTACATACATAGTTCTGATCTAACAACATATAGCTCTCCAGAGCATCTAATTAATTAAACCAAACATCTAAAGTAAGAATTTTTTCTTTCAGAAAGAAGATAAGAACAAGAGGCTCACCACGGTGGTGCCGGCGACGAGATCGGCGCGGGTGATCGACAGCGGTGAAGACAGAATGGGACATGACGGGCCGCTAAACCTAGACAAATCTCGAGGAAAATGGAGCTTTGAGGTCGAGCTTCGAGAGGAGAAAGCTTAACTAGTGTGGCTCGGGCATTTCATCGAACACCTCATGTGCATAGGAGGTGAGCTAGAGCACCACAAAGCCCTCCCCTTGCCGGCCAGAGAAAAACATAGCATTGGAGTGCTCTGCTCGCGGGCGAGGGGTATATATAGGCACCTCATTGGTCCCGGTTCGTGGCATGAACCGGGACTAAAGGGCAGCCTGTGGTCCCGGTTCAAGCCACCAACCGGGACCAATGGTGGTGGGCCAGGAGCGAGGACCATTGGTCCCGGTTCGTCCCACCAACCGGGACCAAAGGGGCCAGACAAAATGGGAACAATGCCCCCACGAGGCCCGGCAGGCCCCTGGCCTCACGAACCGAGACCAGTGCCCCCATGGGTCCCAGTTCTGGACTGAACCGGGACTAATGGGCTGACCCGGCCTGAACCAAAGCCCTCTTTTCTACTAGTGTGGAGGCGCCATCGTACTCGAAGTGGATGGCGAGGGCGCCCTCCGTACGGCAGACTCGGGCGACCTCACCCCAGCCGCGTGTCATGAAGATCTTGCCCGGGGAGACGACCTCAACCTCTGCCCTCTCGCCGGGGCATCGAACTCGGCGTGCTGCAGCCATAGCTCGAGGGGACCCCTCGGCGGCATCTCGGCGGAGAAGAACTGCGAGAAGCGAATCCATTATTGCATAGCTTATTTAAGTTTTAAATTTTGTTCGGTTCGACCAAGCATTATACTTTTTTGGCAAAAAAGTTGTTTGTGAAAAACTTCCTTGTCAGAACTTTGTTTGTGACACACAAATTCAAATACCCCTTTTACTTGGGGGCTTCCTTTATAAAGCCTTTCCTCTTGCATATGATTATACTTGTATGGCTTCGTTCCTTGTTCGTGTATTACGCCACAATATGCACCATGCTGACTTAAGTGTTCCGAAAGCTGGGTTGCCTTGCTCCTATGTTTACCCCTAAGTTCCCGATTGTTCGGCTAGGGAGTAAAGGGAGAACCTCTGCGATTGTCACGATTGGGTCATCCGAGCTCGGACCTCAGACTGGGTGAAGTCGAAAGCTAGCACTCTTATTGTTTTCAATCATGGTCGGCACACAACAGAACTCATGAGTACAAAAAATCTATTGCACTAGTCTCATAGTAACAATGAGCAACCGAAGAAAGGTATCGGTGGGGGTACTATTTTCTTCGAAGATGCTTCTTACACTTAATCAGTAATATAGCATAAGTTCCATGAGCGCGCTTTTTCTGTTACAGCCTGATGGCCTGATTGCCTGGTTATCGGAAACACCGTCGAAATTCTCGACAGGTGGAGTACATAATACTGTTCGACCCTTGACCGAAGAGGGAGAAGCCGACGGTCGGTTAAGACGCGTTTAAAGTTCGAGTGAACGCAGATATGATATAAGTACTTCAGTACATACAATCATTATACATAAAATTCTTTTACCCAAGTCACTTGGGGGCTCCTAAATTAGTATGAGCCATTTTTTTAGTCGCTGTATAGTCTTTTTCTACCACTCCTTTTTCGACTCGAGTGTATGGTCAATAGCCAGATAGCCAAGCTTCTCTCTAAAGCCGCTTGAGATTAGTTCGCTAAACTGGCCTCGGAGAAGCACTCCACCTTCGGGATAAGGAGCTTGAAGCCGTAGGCTGACCCGCTTGAAGTCTTGAGATCGGATGTGTCATGTTAAAGCACGACATAAGCAAATTTAAAAAAAGACCAATTTCCGGATTAGCACCAAAATCTCGGTTTAGTCCGGACGTCAAGCTTTTGCATAAGTTTTTGGCTTTTCGAGCCTATGGCACTTTTAAACTATTTGTGTGTTTCCAGCATAAGTCTCGTAGTGCAACGCCGGGCACCTTTAGAGATTCTGCAAAAACATTCTCGGATATTGCTATATATGCATCGGTTTCGAATTGTGCCTTTGTTCAATAGTTGGGTTGCCCGGCTCCTGTTCTTGCCTCCTACGTTCCGCTTTGTTCAGCTAGGTGTGCAAAGGAGAACCACTGTGATTGTGCTTCCAGCTCACATGGTTAAGCACCTCAGTGCAGAAAGCCGAAAACTGACTGTCACAATAAGCGTAAAGTGGTTAGCGATCTGATGACTGTGTTAAATGATGGTATGTTCATAACATTGGCCGAAGTGTTTACGGCTTGACCTCGGTTGTCACCGAACTCTAACCAGGTACTAGCAGCTGGCCTCCCAACTTGAAGCTCATATGACTAAGTGAAAGTTATAAAGCCCGCATAACTGATTGCCTCGTTTTGACTAACACAACCGCCTCAGGGCGCCGAGACATCGGCTAAGGGTTGTCTTGTTATTGCGGAAACACCCTGCGTAGTATCTACAAAGGGGTAGAAGCCGATGATGGGCCAGTTTCAACGGATAAACGGTCGCAACGGAGTCAAAATAAACATATCATCGGCATTTGTATTTAATATACAAGGGCTGCCTTCTGTAATCATCAATATAAAGCCATAAATATGCATCAATTTGATTTAAGATTTTGGCCAAGCTGGGTTGCCTGGCTCCTGTGCTTACCCCTACGTTCCCGATTGTTCGGCTAGGCGGTAAAGGGAGCACCTCTGTGATTGTTACTACCGGGTCGGCCGAGTTAGTACCTCAGACTGGGTGAAGCCGAAAGCTAGCAATCTTAAAGGATCACATTGGTCGGCAACGACGGATGTGAAAATTTTGGTTCATTAAATACCATAGAGTTCGGGAACTTTCCCCGAACTAAATCCTCAATATTTTCCTCCCACATTGATCGGAGGTAAGGTTTCATGATCATGATAAGTATGACGACCCAAAGAAAGGAACCGATAGCGGGACTATTTTCTTTGGAAGATGTTTCTTACGTTAAAACGTAATATAACATATCTCTCCGTATACCTTTGTTTATAAAACCATATGGCCGGATTGCCTTGTTTTCCATAAATCTTTGCCCTTATAACAACTTTATAAAATAGGACAAACACTCCCCAGCTACTGGCTGAGGAGGTTGAAGCTGATGGTCGGTCGACAAAGTTTTGTACAATGCGGATCCGAGCATTAATGATGTAAAGTACTTGGGTACATAGAGCCATTACACATAAATTGTGAGCAAAAATCTATTTTTTCGCAGCCAATCTTTGAGACAATTGAGCAGCTGACATAACGCTCTCATAGTTCCTTATTGACACTGATTTCCTATCTAATAAGTCCCTTGAGGCCGATCTTGGCGAGCTCAGCTTTCATTAGCTCTAACTCCTTTATGAGATCTTTATTCTCTTTCTGAGAAGTATGTGTTACAAACAACAAAATTTTCTGTCAAACGGATATCGATCCTTAATTCGGCCACCCGTGCCCACAATAAGGCTCGGGGACTACTGGGCTTCGCGCTCATTAGTTATAAATATTAAAGGGGCACATCGATCCCCTGATCTGGTGTTGCCACCCGACCAGTGTCTCGAGGCTACTGCATTGCTTATTCAATGCAGAGAATTCAAAGTGCTCAGTGTTCGGCATGACCGAACTATGCACAAGCGCGTCTTCAGACAACAATAAGTACCATCTCGAACTTATCCGGCATCAAGCTAATATATCACGGCGACTTCTCACAACCCTCCCTCAGGGGTCTGTCCGCCGATCATTATTTCTAAAATATTACACTGTGTTTCTATCCCTACGTATGTTGCCGAGCTAGGAGTTGATCCTCAGGCCCATTTTGCAAATCGACCTGAGTCTCAGGGGCTACTAGGATCAGCAGTTTTATATTTTCCTTCAGGTGCATCTCGGGTTTTAGACCGACACACACCTTGAGGGCTACTGGATATACATATACTGGCTATATATCTTGGCAGAGAATAAATTGCACCAATCAAAAATATTCACAGAAAATCAGCCTGCGGCGGGGTGGTGCACCACCTCGGAAGCAGTCCGGCATAAAGCTCGGGCGCCAGTGGCTGTCTCCATAGAGGGCATTTCCGGTTTTAAGCTCGGCTGAATTCGTTCAATCTTTTAAAAGACCGAGGTAGTTGATGACACCTCGGACGCTGACCATCGTTCGAGCTCGGAAGTGATCCGGCATAAAGCTCAGATTCGAATGGCTCATTCCATAGAGAATTTTTCAGCGTTAAACTCGGATAACCTCCTTCAAACTTTTTCAAGCCAAGGTGATCTATGACACCTCAGATATAGTCCGGTGTTGGAGCTCGGATATAGTCCGGCGTTGGTACTCGGCTGCAAAAGATATCTCGAATGCAGTCTGGCATTGGAGCTCGGATGCAAGAGGACACCGCCACACGGGAACAACTTCAAACCCTAGGTGTGGGGTAAAAAATAATAAGGCATTGATAAAGGCTGCGAGCTTAAAGGGGCTCCTCGGATACCCGACGTGTATCAAGATCAAAGACGTGAAGATTTGTTGAACCAGTTTTCAAGACCGACGACCGAAGATGAAGAACAGTTCGGAAGAATCAAGGAGCGTCCCCAACTTGAAAACCGGTTCAGGGGGCTACTAACGGTGTCCTAGACTAGGGGGTACTCACCACTTCATCTCCCGATTAGTTGGATTGGGCCGAGGACCCCCATGGCCGGTTACTCATGGGCCAGTTCGGACAGCCGATGTATAGACGAGGAAGATTCCACAAGACTTGGTGATCAAGACAAGGACTCCTCTCCACCGGCGTATTCATCTAGGACTCTTGTTATCCTAGTCCTCTGGTACATTATATAAGCCGAGGCCAGGCTATATGCTAGATCATCATGACATTAATCATCATACCCCTAGGGTTTAGACCACAACATATGATCTCGGGGTAGATCAACTCTTGTAATCTCTATATTCATCAAGATCAATCAAGCAGGAAGTAGGGTATTACCTCGATACAGAGGGCCCGAACCTGGGTAAACATTGTGTCCCCTGTCTCCTTTTACCCATCGATCCATGACACACAGCCCTGGACCCCCTACCTGAGATCTGCCAGTTTTGACACCGACAATCGCCGCCCACATCACGAGTTCACGCAAGGAGCCCTATGCGTGGGTTCCTGGGGCGATGGCGCAGGCCACCACGGCGTGGCGACCACGGCGGCGACGTGGGCGCCGCTGGTCGCCGCCTTTGCCTTCGGAGCCCTCGGCCTGGGAATACAAGGGCAGCGGATACCCTAGGGGAGGCTGCTCACACCAAGGCCTTGACACCTCCGGCCTCACGACTACGTCGCGGCGGTGGGCCAGCCTCTTCTTCGACGAAAGTGGCCCTGGCTCGTCGCTGGGGCTTTTCCCTTCTCTGCGGCCGAGAATTTCCGTATCGGCGCCATGGGTGTCGCTGCTTGCAGTGAAGCAAGCAGAATGGGGAGAGATGGGCGACGGGGCTCCGCCCCCCTCCTCATTTATAGCAGGAGAAGGCCAACCGGCGACCCCCATGATCACAGGTAATGATGGTTTTTCCCTGCATGTACCAGGGACTCGTCAAATCGGGCAGTTACCAAGGCAGCGTGGGCAAGCAGAGAGGCCTATGTCCCGTCAGTCGGCACGCGTCAACCAAGGCCACAGGCTGTTGGGGCCCGTGGTGCTCCGCACTTGCCCCTTGGCTTTGCCTCAAAGCCAAGTCCGAGCGCAACTTCGGCCCTGGGGCTACTGTCGGCGTCCTGGGAATGGGGGTCCCCAGACTTGCCTGCCTGCGGCCCGCGACGTGGCCCCACCAGCGGCCCTGTACGCCCCATCTTCACCAGCAACGCTCAAGACCCTCGCGAGGGGCCAAACCTCGTGAGGCTGACGACGCAAGACCTCCTCGGGGGCGGCCTCACTAGGCTGGCTGGCGAGGGGCGGAGAGATCAAGGCAAGGGGCACCTCGCGAGGTTCCTGTAATGCAAGCCATGATGACCAAGCCCAGGCGGGTGCCAGCACGCGTAGTGTACTCGTTTCCTCTTTCGTGCTAAAGAGGCAAGCACAGGCGAGGAGTCCCGAGGCATCAGGCAAAGGTTTCCATATCGGTCAACGAGATCAAGACCAGCAGGACGGCAGGATAGAGGTCACTGTCGGTGTCAAAACCGGCGGATCTCGGGTAGGGGGTCCCGAACTGTGTGTCTAAGGATGATGGTAACAGGAGACGGGGGACACGATGTTTACCCAGGTTCGGGCCCTCTCTATGGAGGTAATTCCCGACTTCCTGCTTGATTGATCTTGATGAATATGAGTATTACAAGAGTTGATCTACCACGAGATCGTAATGGCTAAACCCTAAAAGTCTAGCCTGCATGACTATGGTTATGAGTCTTCGGTCCTACGGACCTGGCCCTCCGGTTTATATAGACACAGGAGGGATCTAGGGTTACATATGGTCGGTTACAAAGAAAGGAATCTTCATATTCGGTCGCCAAGCTTGCCTTCCACGCCAAGGAGAGTCTCATCCGTACACAGGTAGAGTCTTCGGTCTTGTCTCTTCATAGCCCATCAGTCCGGCCCACAGCTAACAGGCTGGATTACCGAGGACCCCTTAGGCCGGACTTCAATGATGACGAGGTGTCCGGCGCGCAGATTGTCTTCGGCATTGCAAGGCGGGTTCTCCCTCCGATGACTTCAAAGTAATGTATTCGGCCTTCCATTTAATGTCGTACCCCTCGACTTCTGTGTATCAACAACTTCAGCTTCCACATGTCAAGCGAATGAGAGAGGTTAGGGTATTTTTACACATAACACCCTGGCCGGGCGAGGAAGAATGTCTATTTAAAGAGATTGGATCTCAGATCCATTCAGCACCACACGGAGGAATCCTCATAGATTGCTAGAAAAGACCACTCCAACATGGCTAGCACTCCCAGCTCCTCCTCCCATCCCTACAGCCCAAAAAAAGGCGAGTGGGAAAGGTGCTCTGTATCCCATGGTCAGCTGGAGAAGCTGCAAACACACGGATTTCTTCCTCCTGTGGATCTGGTTCCTGTTCGAGCAGGATTGGCCTTCTTCAATGGCGGGGCTCAGGCTGAAAATTTCCCCAATCCATCAAGGGGAACGAGTATGTTTCGTCCCCTACCTGCTAAGAGGCGTTGGGTTTCCAATTCATTTGTTCCTCGGAGGGCTTCTAGAGTACTATGGCCTCCAACTGCACAATTTTACTCTGGCCTCCATCTTGCACATCGCGGGTTACGTCACCCTTTGCAACCTATTCCTGGGTTGTGAGGCCCATTTCGAATTGTGGAGAAAGCTATTCTGCCTCGTCCCGCGTAATCATGAGGGATCAATATTTGAAGTGGGCAGAGCCGAAATATGGCGCATCGGCGAGACCGGATACCTGTCCGGCACACCAAAGAAGGCATCCGAAGAATGGCCTTCCTAATGGTTCTACATTGAGGACGTCGCACTTCCCGACCCAGTTCGGAGGGGTGTTCCCGAGTTCACAAGCATTCCATTAAAGAAACGCCACAGCTGGTGCCCTCGGAGTCTTGAGGAGGATGATAGTACGGAGGTTCGTCAACTCATGAGCAAGATAAAAATGCTCGCCCAGTCCGGTATAAATAATTGAGGTAATGGCGACTTCCATAGTGCGGGGGGTCTAGCCACTTCAATACCGAGGGCTTCCCATGTGGCACTATAATGGGGAGGATGACGCCTCTCGTTGCGGCCGGAAGGTTGCCGATACCGCCGCCGCTCTGGCCAAAATATTGGCCGAACTGTTCAAAGGGGAGGAGGAGGAATTTCTTCATATTAAGCGCAGAGACGGATATTCCATGTACAATCCTCCTAGCTGGGTAAGTCCCAACCCCTCTGCTCTACTTACTCCCCTCTCCAAGCCATTTGAATGAATTTTTAATCCGCCTATTTATGACCGCACTGGCGAAAGGTCTCCGAGGGGCTTTACAGCCCCGCCCCACAGCCAGAGGACCACAATCAGGACCTTGACCCTGGATTTGAGGAGGATCTGGATATATTCGTGGTGCTCGCGGAAGGGGTGTTCTACCAGGCGAGCTATGACGGCACGAAAGTGGCCATCACGGCCGACTACCCTGGTCTTCTTCCTGCCTCCCATGTAAGTAATCAGGAGACATCTCCCCCAAAAGGGTTCCCCCGTTCTGCCTCACCCACCGCACTGTCTCGTGCTCCAAAGGGGAGGCGTTCGACGTGCTGTGCTACCACGGGAGTGACTCCGAAGAGAGCGGCTCCCACACCGGGCATGCCTTCGAAGAGGAAGGCAAACGATGACACGGTCGGGCCCTCGTCGAAGAGGTACGGGTTTGCAAGTATGTTTTTAGCAGTCGCATCCAACTGTGACTTTCATGATCATCTTGTATCAGGAAAAGAATTCACCGGACTGTGTCCAGGGATCCAGCCAGTTATACTCCCAACAGCCGGGATCCAGCCCCAGCCGAGGAGGCGGCGACCGATATGGGAGTGACGCCGGACTGTCCTTCGGCTGAGGGCTCGGAACATATGTCCGTCACCAACTCGGAAGTGGAGAGCGCCATGAATCATCGGCGCCGGAGGGCCATTTTACGAGACCCCCGCTCCTTAGAAGAGGCGTTTAATGCCTTCAGCTCGGCTGATGCATACATCCGAGCTGCTCGAGATGGGCTTAGCAGAGCCACAGAGCAACATTAAAAAGATGTGCAGGTGAGTTTACTGTGACCGAATATGATAACCACATGCCAGTAGCCCCCGAGACTTAAAGTAGTTGGTACAACTGATTTAAGGATCGTTGTATAGCCAGGTTCTTACGGAGAAGAACGACCTGCTAGCCCAAGAGCTAGGAAAGTGTCGGACACAGTTAAGTACTGTTACCGCTGAACTGGAAAAATCCAAGAAGGCGTCCTCTGGTAATATTTCCCTCCATGAAGAAACAGTAATTATATACCACCTGCGCTAACACTGTTGCTTATCTCATAACAGGATCGTCATATCAACTGGAGGAGAAACTGAAAGCTGCTCAAGCGGGCGAGGAAGAGTCAAAAAGACTACACGCCGCAGGCGAGCGGGTTCTGGCCTGAATCAGACAGGAGAAAAACAAACTCCAGGATTCAAACACCCAGCTGGGCGAAGAACTACAAGATGTGCGGGCCCAGTTGGCCGACTTCGTGAAGGAGAACAAAAGGCTGCGAGGCGGCATATTCAGTATGTGGCCGAACTTACCTTGTGATAGTTCGGAGATTAAAGGCACTGATAGAGTTATGTTTGTAGGTATGCTGACGAGCCGTCCCGAAGAGGAGACGTCCGGATCGTCGGACGATTTGCTGCAAGGGCTATCTCAAATGCACGAACAAGGTCGGCAGGCAATGCGGAGTGTTGCCAAGGCCTTGTGGACCTCTGCCTCCCTTCCAGGAAGTATGGAAGAGCTTATAGAGCTATTCAAGGGAGCACGGCGGCGCTTCCGATTATGGAAAATATCAGCCTGCCGGGAAGGTGCACGAGAGGCCTGGGCCATGGTGAAAACATGGTATACCAAGCTTGATCCGAATCGCATGGCCCGGGTCGGACCTCTAGGGTCAGATGGGAAGGAAGTTCCCGTTAGTTTGGTATATGACCAAGTAGAGGTAGCCGCAAAGTATTCCCAACAGGATTGCAAATTAGACAACCTGTTGGACGGTATAGAACAGGAAATTTTTGAGTCCAAGTGACTATGTACTTTCCTTGACATATGTAATTCTAGCTGAAGTGTAAAACGATTGTCATGGCAGACCTTTTTGCTTCAACCTCTGGACCCGAAGGTGCGGAGTGTTTCCGAATACTAGAGCGGCCGAGTAGACCGGGGTATGCGTGGAAACTAGGCGTAGGGGTCATAGTTGCTTGAACACACAAGTATCCGGCTAGTTATGTTATATTACATTAAAATTGTAAGAAACATCTTCCAGAGAGAATAGTTCCATTAAGGGTTCCTTTCCCTGGGTGTACATGCATTAACGTGCATGTCCGAACTATGATTGAAAAATCGTAGTATATGTAACTTCTGGGGGTTCACAATGGAGTGAATGCAAGAAACATCTTTAGTTCACCGACCAAATATTCCCTTAAGAACGCTAGCTTTCAGCTTCACCCAGTCTGAGGTACACATCCAGATGACACGGCAGTAACAATCGCAGAGGTGCTCCCTTTATGCCCTAGCCGAACTAACGGGAACGTAGGGCATAAGCACAGGAGCCAGGCAACCCAGCTTGGCCAAAACATAAGTCATATCCATGCATATAATGGCGAAGAAAAGGTACATATGGGAAAAACGCATATGTGATGAGCTTGATGCTCGGAAAATAATAATAGAAAGCTTCTGTCCAAGAAGCCCCCAGGTATAATGGACATACATACTTGAAGATGTATGCGTCAGGGGTGCACGGTCTAGCCGCACGAAAGCTTTAGGCTAAAGAGAAAAAACGAAAAGAGAGAAAAAATGATGGAAATAACAGGGGGAAGGAGACGAACAAAGGATTCGGCGCTAGGCATAGAACCTTCGGATTCTGGCCGCGTTCCAAGGGTTCGGCTCTAGGCGATTGTCTGACGCGTCACGCAGGCGTTACGCTCCTCCGGTGAGAACTTCGTCGATGATGAAGGGACCCTCCCACTTGGGCTTGAGTTTGTTCCTTTTCTTCTCCGGCAGGCGTAGAACGAGTTCGTCAACATTATAAGTCTTGGCCCGCACTTCTCTGCTTTGATACCTGTAAGCCAGCTGTTGATAAAATGCGTAACAAGCTTTTGCGACGTCGCGCTCTTCCTCCAGGGCATCTAAGCTATCATGCCGATCAAGCTCGGCCTCTCTTTCTTCGTACATGCGCACTCTAGGTGAGTCATGAATAATGTCGCAGGGTAACAGTGCCTCTGCGCCATACACCATGAAGAAAAGTGTGTATCCGGTAGTGCTATTGCGAGTGGTCCGCAGCCCCCAGAGTACGGAGTCGAGTTCCTCAACCCAGTGCTTGTCTGATTCTTTCAAAGACCGCACTAGTCTAGGCTTGATGCCGCTCATAATAAGACCATTGGCTCGTTCGACTTGACCGTTTGTTTGCGGATGATAGACAAAGGCATAATCGAGATTAATGCCCATATTGGCGCACCAGGTTTTCAGTTCGTCGGCTGTGAAATTAGAGCCGTTATCGGTGATGATGCTGTGTGGAACACTATAACGGTGTACAACGCCGGATATGAATTCTATCACCGGCCCGGACTCGGCCGTTTTAACTGGTTTGGCCTCTATCCACATAGTGAATTTATGCACCATGACCAGCAGATATTTTTTCTTGTGGCTTCCTCCTTTAATGGGTCGAACCATATCCAGTCCCCAGACCGCAAAAGGCCAAGTGATGGGGATTGTTTGTAGGGAAGTGGGGGGCATATGGCTTTGGTTGGCGAAAAGTTGGCATCTGACGCAACGTTGGACAACGTCATGTGCATCTGCTCGGGCCGTCGGCCAATAAAACCATGTACAGAAGGCCTTGCTAACAAGGGCCCGAGCCGCGGCGTGGTGCCCACTGAGACCAGCATGAATCTCAGCCAGGAGCTGCCACCCCTCTTCCTCGGAGATACATCTTTGAAGGACTCCGGTAGCGCTTTTCTTGTAGAGCTATCCGTCGTGAACCTTATAGGCCTTCAAACGCCGGACAATGCGGCGGGCCTCGTTTTGATCTTCGGGGAGTTCTTTCCTATTAAGGTAGGCCAAGAAGGGTTCGGTCCATGGGGCAATGACTGCCATAATGAGATGGCCCGACGGTGTTATCTCGGTGGCTGAGCCCCCGATGATATTAGTGTGTTCGGAATCTGGGGTTGTGTTCGGATCCGGACTGGTGTTGCCGCTCTCCCCTTGCCATAGGAATAAGGCCTCGCATTCGGCTGCGTTATTGGAGCCTGTGTATAATATTTGGAGTACGTACTGGACGACGTCTCCAGTGGGGGACGTTAAAATGACGCCCGCTCCTAGTCCTGCCAGCATTTTGGAACCATCAAAATACATAACCCAGTTGGAATATGTGCTATACTCTTTAGGGAGTTCAGCCTCTGTCCATTCGGCGACGAAGTCAGCCAGTACTTGGGATTTAATGGCTCAACGCGGTTTGTATTTTATGTCAAACGGAAGGAGCTCAATGGCCCATTTGGCAATCCGGCCCGTAGCATCGCGGTTGTTTATTATGTCATTGAGTGGTACTTCAGAAGCCACCGTGATCGAACACTCTTGGAAGTAGTGTCGTAGCTTCCGGGATGCCACGAAGACCGCGTATGCTATCTTTTGATAATGAGGGTACCGGGATTTGCATGGCGTGATTACAGTGGATACGTAATATACTGGCTTCTAAAGCGGGAATTTTTGTCTGTCCTGTTGTCGTTCAACGAGGAGCACGGCGCTCACCACCTGGTATGTTGCCGATATGTATAATGACATGGGTTTGCCGACGCTCGGCGCGGCCAGGATTAGGTTGCTTCCTAGAAGGGTTTTTATTTCTTCCAGTCCGGTCGTTGCCGCATCCGTCCACTCGAAGTGATCGGTGCGCTGTAGAAGGCGATAGAGTGGCAATGCCTTTTCTCCCAATCTGGAGATAAAGCGGCTTAAAGCTGTCACGCAACCGGCGAGTTTCTGGACCTGTTTAAGGTCCGTTGGCGTAGCCAATTGTGACAAAGCTCGGATTTTGGCTGGATTTGCTTCAATTCCTCTATTGGAAATGATGAAGCCCAGCAGTTTTCCAGCGGGGACGCCGAAAACACACTTTTCCGGATTGAGCTTAATGCCATATGCACGGAGGTTGTCGAATGTGAGACGTAAATCATCTATGAGTGTTTCGACGTGTCTAGTTTTGATGACGACGTCGTCCACATATGCGTCAACTGTCTTGCCGATCTGTTTCTCCAGGCACGTTTGGATCATGCGCTGGTAGGTGGCGCCGGCGTTTTTGAGCCCGAAGGGCATGGTGTTGAAGCAGAATGGCCCATATGGGGTAATGAATGCTGTTGCAGCTTGATCGGACTCCTTCATTTTAATTTGATGGTATCCGGAATATGCGTCGAGGAAGCACAGAGAGTCGTGACCTGCGGTAGCATCGATGATCTAGTCGATGCGGGGGAGGGGGAAGCGGTCCTTGGGGTAAGCCATATTTTGGTCTTTCAAGTCGACGCACAGGCGCCAAGATTTGTCCTTCTTTGGCACCATCACAAGGTTTGCCATCCAGTCCGGGTGATTTATTTCTCTAATGAATCTGGCCTCGATTAGCTTGGCCAGCTCCTCTCCCATAGCTTGACGTTTGGGTTCCGAAAAGCGCTGTAGTGTTTGTTTGACCGGTTTATATCCCTTCAATATATTGAGGCTGTGTTCAGCCAACTTGCGTGGGATTGTTGGCATATCAGAAGGGTGCCAGGCGAATATATCCCAGTTCTCGCGCAGGAAATCTGGTAGCGCGGCGTGGACCGTTGGGTGTAGTTCTGCTCCAACAGATGTTGTCTTCTTAGGGTCCGTTGGATGGACTTGGAATTTGACTATTTCTTTTGCCGGTTTGAAGGAGGTGGATTTGGGTCGTTTGTCTAGGATCACATCGTCCCTGTCCATCATGGAGCATAGTGCGGTTAACTCTTCGGCCACGAGGGCTTCAAATAATGCCTCAAGGGCCACATATGCGGTTTTATTTTCGGCCGCGAGTGCTATGTCCGGATCACTGGCGAAAGTGATTATGCCATTAGGCCCGGGCATGTTAAGCTTCATGTACACGTAATGAGGTATAGCTTGGAAGCGTGTAAATGCCTCTCGCCCCAAGAGGGCGTGGTATCCGCTATTGAAAGGGGCCACTTGGAAGGTTATCTCTTCGGACCGATAATTCTCCGGCGTGCCGAATACCACGTCAAGCGTGATTTTCCCTCGCGCACCGTGTCTCCCGACTGGGAATGATTCCTCGAAAGGTTGTGCTGCTTTGCTCGATGCGGCTCCTATCTATCTCCATTTTTTGGAGTGTGTCCTCGTAGATGAGGTTGAGTCCGGTGCCGCCGTCCATGAGAACCTTGGTGAGGCGAAAGCCATCCACGATTGGACTAAGGACCAAGGCGGCTGGTGCTCGGACTGTCCTGTATTTAGGTTCGTCACCGGCATTAAAAGTTATAGCCGTGTCGTTCCATGGGTTTATTGCTGCGATTTGGCAGACTTCAGCGAGTTCGCGGAGTGCCCTTTTGCGCCTGTTATTTGAAGCAAATGTCTCGAAGACCGGCAATACTTTAAGGTCGTCGTCTTCTGGGGGGTGTTGTTCTGGGGTATTCTTGGTGAGGATGTCCTCGCCGCTCTTGGCCACTTGCGGGAGTATCCAACATGCTCTAAGGCTGTGAGTTGGTATGTTATCCGGTGTTGTGTGTATTTTGCATGGCCCATCGAGCCATCCTTCCAGAACGGTTCCGCGCCCCATGATGGGCTTATATTTCTTTAGCATTGGACCGGGCGTGTCATGAGAGTGCACCCTTTTTGCCTGAACGAAGGGTTGAGTGGGGACCGATGGCTCCCAACGGGCTGCCTGAGTTTTCCAGGCACTTTCCATCGCGCTGTACTTCTGTACGATAATTTCCAAGTCAGCAAAGTTTAATATGCGACGGCGGTTGATGGCGTTGAGGATTCCTTCGTCCATGCAATTATTGCGGAACCCTGAGATCGCGTCTTCGTCGCGGCAATCTTTAATCTTGTCTTTGACAAGGAGGAATCTGGCCCAGAAGTGGTGAACCGTTTCCTGAGACTGCTGTCGTATGCTCGTGAGAGCGCTTATATGTGGTTGGGTGGGTGGATTTAAATCCAAACCCTGACCCAATTTTTTACCCGGGGTCTGAAGATCGTCTGAACTTAACAGTTCGGGCTCCGGAATATCAACTGATTTCTTAAGTCCGTCGTCCGATTCTATGTTCAGCGGGAAGGATGCATCTCTTTGCAGGTGGGTGTCCGGCTCTTCGAGGTCGGAGATCTGGACATAGTTCGTCCTCGGTATAGTGGAGGAGTTGTTGTCTCGCTCCTCGACTACCGCTATCTGGTGGGGCATCGGTGGAGATTTGATTTCTCTTTGATCGGGTTTAAGCCCAATTCGATCATAGTCTATAGCGACCCCCAGGGCGGCGATGCAATCTAGGAGCTCGTTTAAAGACGAAAGCTCTGCCGGATCCATCTGCTTGGAGTGTCCAGAGTCAATATGAAGGCGGTTTTCAATGACACGAGAGGTCATCGTCGGCTTAACGACCGAACGGGCGGTCATGGTAAAGCCGCCTAGACGAAGGGTTTGGCCTAGGGCCAGCGCTCCTCCAGAGGTGATATTGTCCTTGAAAACAAGGCGAGCCATCGATCCTATCTTCGACGTCACAGCGAAACTCTCAATGAAAGCACCAATGTCGATGTCAAAACCGGCGGATCTCGGGTAGGGGTCCCGAACTGTGTGTCTAAGGATGATGGTAACATGAGACGGGGGACATGATGTTTACCCAGGTACGGGCCCTCTCTATGGAGGTAATGCCCTACTTCCTGCTTGATTGATCTTGATGAATATGAGTATTACAAGAGTTGATCTACCACGAGATCGTAATGGCTAAACCCTAAAAGTCTAGCATGTATGACCTTGGTTATGAGTCTTCGGTCCTACGGACCTGGCCCTCCTGTTTATATAGACACCGGAGGGATCTAGGGTTACATATGGTCGGTTACAAAGAAAGGAATCTTCATATTCAGTGCCAAGCTTGCCTTCCACGCCAAGGAGAGTCCCATCGTCCGTACACAGGTAGAGTCTTCAGTCTTGTATCTTCATAGCCCATCAGTCCGGCCCACGGCTAACAGGCTGGACTCCCGAGGACCCCTTAGTCCAGGACACCCTCAGTCACCGTGGCGCCCAGGACGGCGTCACCACCAGAGCCTTTGGCAGGTGAAGACCACCTTTAGTCAGGATGACTTGTACTGGTTGTCTCCCTTCAAATTTGGCCATTGTTGGATCCCTTCCCGCCTACATTTGGGAAGAGGACCGGGCCCTCTATAAATAGGACTAGCCACCATAGTAGGGGGCAACGGAACTGAACTGGATGGATCATTCAGACCATCCTCCACCACACAAGCTCACCGAGCTCAAGAACACATCTCCTCAGGAGGCTGTTCTTCCCTTCTACGTGTTCATCCTCAGCCCAAGAGGCAATCCACCACACCACACTGGAGTAGGGTATTACACCACATTGGTGGCCCAAACCAGTATAAACTCTTGTGTCCCTTGTTCTTCAAGTCCGACGCGCTGAGCTTTGAGATCGTGGTGAGTGAGCGAGCTAGAGGGAGGGAGAGATCTTCGTATGCACCCCAGTGTTTGAACCTTAAGGGTTTTGCCAGAACCCGAAATCCGATAGTTACTACCCTCTTGACCAGGTTATCTTTTTCAAACATAGGCGTATACGACGAAGAGGACATAACCTTTCTGGGTCATCCTACCTGTATACCAGCTGCTTCAACTCCATCGGGTAATCCTGATTGACCCGTCGAACTCTTAACAATAAATCTTTTACGTTGTATTCACCAAATATCCTGAGCTTGTTAAGGTTGAAACGCCGGTTTGTCATGCGAGAGCACGGCTTATAGATAGTCAGGATAGATCCAGGCTTCATACGCCGCCTTCCTTGAAACTGGGATAAATCGGCCTGTGATGCATGCTGCTACTCTGACCCCACGTACTCCTAATAAGTCTATCTTTAAATAAGACCTGAACTTATCTGGGTTCAATTGTCGATTGGGTACTGCGAGTGCCGGCTCACAGCAAGCGCATACCTTCCAGGGGCCATCAGTCTAGTTCCATTCAAGAAGAAACTTTGGCTTGGCGGCCTGCAAAAGCCTTGAGTTTTTGGTTTCTTATTTCTTTTCTTTATATGATCTCTTTTTTGCCATCTGGTTTTTACAAATCGGGCCAAGCTGCCCTACTTATGGCTCATATTTGAAGCATCTTTTGGGTCTCTACAACCCGCTAGGATGGCAGACTCTAAGTCGCCAGAGTATCATAATCTTATGTTTGGAGTTATAGCTCTACAAACTCTAACTGCATAAGGCTGCTAAACCGGCAGTCTAAACATACACCACAGGTATGATATTTTATTATGACAGCATTATAGTCAGACCAGCCCTGGTTATGGACTATTCGTCCCTAGTGGTTTCAATTGGGTATCATGACCCGCCTGGTGATAAACCGCTAGGGCACTTGTGATTTGTTTGTGTGCAGGATAATTATCAAATCTGATCTGCATAAATCAATACTATCATAAGCATACAAGGATAGTTTCTCAAATTGGTGGATCAGCAGTATTGCACAAAAGAAGAAACATGCATGATGGCACGGCAGATTAAAGTTTTACTACTCTACTACATGACTCCGCGAGTCAAACAAAGATCAAGTGTTTCTAAGGAATCAAATATATAAACCGCCCGGCGGTTCACTCTTCTTGGCCTTGCTGATTTGAGGCCTCTGGGTCATCCTTTTCCGATTCTTCGTCCTCCTCCATCGTCTGAAAGTTTGGTGATGACCAATCGATGCCAGACAAAGCTTGAAATTCAGCTCCATCATCTATAAGATCAGACGGCTCAACTTCGCGGGCAAAAGTATGCTTATGGATTGGGGGGATTAAATCCATCACTTTATAGGCTGGTGTCGGCATCTTCTGATTCTCCATGCTGTAAGCCGGATGGTATTTTGACAGGTCCGTTTCATTGGCAATCAGACTGGCCAGAGGACGTATTTCTTTCACACAGGCAGCAAAGTCCTTTTGATCAAATGGAGTGTTGTCTTCTTTCAAACTTGGATATCCAGTAGCCACCTCAGACGGATCTAGCTCTGGTAACCATGCCTTGGCCCGGCTCAAAGCCGTCACGGCACCGGCTCTTGCAGACGAACGCTTCATCTCATCCATCCTAGCTGGCAGCACAGAAAGTTCTTTCAAGACATCTATCAAGAGAGTAGGTGCTTGATTAGTTGGGGAAATCGTGGCCAGTGCACGCTGAGCTCCGGTGTACAGCTGTTCGACAAGTGTTTAGACAGCCTTGAGCTTCACAAGCATATCTTGGTTAAGGTTGCTGCTTGATACGTCTCCAACGTATCTATAATTTTTATTGTTCCATGCTATTATATTATTTGTTTTGGATGTTTATGGGCTTTATTATACACTTTTATATTATTTTTCGGGACTAACCTATTAACCAGAGGCCCAACCCAAATTGTTGTTTTCTTGCCTATTTCAGTGTTTCTAAGAAAAGGAATATCAAACGCAGTCCAAACGGAATGAAAGCTTCGGGAGAGTTATTTTTGGAACGGAAGCAATCCAGGAGACTTCGAGTAGACGTCAGGGAAGCTTCGAGGGGGCGACGAGGCAGGGAGGCGCGCCTGCCCCCCTGGGCGCGCCCCCACCATCGTGGGCCCCTCGTGGCTCCCCTGACCGACTTCTTTCGCCTATATATATCCATATACCCTAAAAACATCAGGGAACAGAATAGATCGGGAGTTTCGCCGCCGCAAGCCTCTGTAGCCACCAAAAACCAATCGGGACCCTATTCCGGCACCCTGCCGGAGGGGGGATCCCTCACCGGTAGTCATCTTCATCATCCCGGCGGTCTCAATGACGAGGAGGGAGTAGTTCACCCTCGGGGCTGAGGGTATGTACCAGTAGTTATGTGTTTGATCTCTCTCTCTCGTGTTCTTGAGGTGATACGATCTTGATGTATCGCGAGCTTTCCTATTATAGTTGGATCTTATGATGTTTCTCCCTCTCTACTCTCTTGTAATGGATTGAGTTTTCCCTTTGAAGTTATCTTATCGGATTGAGTCTTTAAGGATTTGAGAAAACTTGATGTATGTCATGCATGTGCTTATCTGTGGTGACAATGGGATATCACGTGATCCACTTGATGTATGTTTTGGTGATCAACTTGTGAGTTCCGTGACCTCGTGAACTTATGCATAGGGGTTGGCACACGTTTTCGTCTTGACTCTCCAGTAGAAACTTTGGGGCACTCTTTGAAGTTCTTTATGTTGGTTGAATAGATGAATCTGAGATTGTGTGATGCATATCGTATAATCATACTGACGGATACTTGAGGTGACATTGGTGTATCTAGGTGACATTAGGGTTTTGGTTGATTTGTGTCTTAAGGTGTTATTCTAGTACGAACTCTATGATACATCGAACGGAAAGAATAGCTTCGTGTTATTTTACTACGGACTCTTGAATACATAGATCAGAAAGGATAACTTTGAGGTGGTTTCGTACCCTAGAATAATCTCTTCGTTTGTTCTCCGCTATTAGTGACTTTGGAGTGACTCTTTGTTGCATGTTGAGGGATTGTTATATGATCTAGTTATGTTATTATTGTTGAGAGAACTTGCACTGGTGAAAGTATGAACCCTAGGCCTTGTTTCCTAGCATTGCAATACCGTTTACGCTCACTTTTATCATTAGTTACCTTGCTGTTTTTATATTTTCATATTACAAATACTCATATCTATCATCCATATTGCACTTGTATCACCATCTCTTCACCGAACTAGTGCACCTATACAATTTACCATTATATTGGGTGTGTTGGGGACACAAGAGACTCTTTGTTATTTGGTTGCAGGGTTGTTTGAGAGAGACCATCTTCAACCTACGCCTCCCACGGATTGATAAACCTTAGGTCATCAACTTGAGGGAAATTTGCTACTGTCCTACAAACCTCTGCACTTGGAGGCCCAACAACGTCTAGAAGAAGAAGGTTGCGTAGTAGACATCACTGCTCCTGGGACCTGAATAAATCACAAATTGGTTAGATGGCACTTTATATTATCATGAAACGGATTCACTTTTGATGATTAGCAAGGCGACTCACCAAAGATAGCAGAAACCATCTGAGATACACTGTGTTTTAAACCGGTGAGCTCAGTGATCACCTCTTGAAGAGCCACCTCTGCTTTTTCAGCTCGCTGCGTTAAAGCAGTCTTTTCACCAGCCCAAGTGTTTTTCTCCGCCTCAAAGCTGGTCTTCAATTTTTTCGATTCAACTATGCTAAACTGGAATTTTGACTCAGCTTTCCGGGTCTCAGTTTCCTGATTTTCGAGCCGGGTCTTTGCATCAGTCAATTGTAATTCAAGTTTAGCAGTAGCAGCCTGCATGAAGCACAGACTTATCAAGACATTCATCAGGTTTACGAGAGTATAAGTCCCAAGTCTTTTGCAAGCAATAACACTTGGTACTTGGGAGCTAATGCCTGCCAAAACATTCTTCATGCAAATGACTCATATCAGTACAGTCCGCCAAGCACTTTGCAAGAAGGAGTACTTGACACTTCGGGGCTAATGCATATTGCTTGTGTCCTTTTTTACTATGATGACCCGGTTGTGCTGTAAACAATCACAGCCGGCTTATGCGGGCTACATAGATAAGCTCTTTTTTTAAACAATGGTCAACAGGACCGGCTCATTCATGTTGATTAAACCGGCCCTTGGGGACTACGGAGGCAATGCTAAATTGTTTAAACATCAGATTTAATTCTAACTATGACAACCGACCTTGGAAAGATTCTACTACAGAGGCTTATTGATTATTCTAAGTCAACAACATATTCAATCTTATCATACCCAGTATACTTTGGGGCTGGCAGGATGTACATAACTTATTTAAAGCCGGAAGTCATACCTCATACTTTTGATGCATCTGCTTCACCATATCGATTTCAAGATCGCAGATGGAGTGTACTTGGTTGAGGTAGCCAGACAGAATTTGACTGCTGCTCAATTAAGCATAGTGGGAGACATCAAACCTCACTTTCCGCCTCTCAATAACCTCTTGCTTGGCGGAGTGCTTGGCCAAGATAGTTGGATTTCCCAGTTCTGTAAAAACTAAACCAGTGCCAGTGATTAGAACATCATCAGCATGAGTCTCCGAAGGCTTGAGCGAGCTTCATGGTTCAGTGTTTAAAGAATCAGTATTGGTGTGATCAGTGGAGAGGTCAGGAATTTCAGGTGGAACGTCGGGGGCAGATCCTTCTGGCTGTTTTTCAGAAACTTCAGGTGCAGAGACTTGCTGTCCCGGTTTAACAACTTTAGGATCATCAGCTGGCTTGGTCACCTTTGCCTTCTTACTAGGCTTTGCTTGTCCGCTGCACGGGTTGTTACAAGTCAGTATAACTGTAAGAGTATAAAGAAGCATAGAATAAAAACTAATTGTTGTTACCCAGGGGCAGTCTTGAAAGCCGGCAGCTGGGTCTGTGATGAATCGCCAGAGGAAGAGCGAGAAATCTCCTGGTAATTTGAATCGAATGAATTAAGTGGCTGGCGAATGAGGCCCGCTGGCAGATAAAAAGAGTTTAAGTTCAGAAGGACCTTGTTTTGACGTTTACGACGAGCTGGAGTATTTGGTAAACCGGAGGATAATTTTTCACCTCTGCTGTTCCGAGTCTGTCGCCGGTTCTCGTGCTACTGTTGCTTCAAAAGAAAGTGAGGATCCAAATAACCTAAGGGGTGTGAAAACCTTACTTTCTGGGTTACTCGTCGAAATTTTTGTCTTGGCAAAGGCTCTAAGTCAGAGGAAATAATCATTACCTCTTCTTCAACTGCTTGGCTGGCCCCCGTGTCATCCTGACAATAATAAGTGTCAATAAGATATACGAAAAAGGAGCCAAGGGAGTCAAGGGCTACCTCCAACTCAGAATTGTCATTCAGTTCAAACATATCAGAAGCACTTGATTTCTTCTTAGTTCTCTTGGTGGTTTTCTTGGCAGCTTTCTTGGCAGCCCTGGCCTTTTTGGCAGCTTCATGGTCATACTTTGCCTTCTAGAAATCAGATTCAGCCTGTGGAAGTCGGCAAAGTTGAGTTAATAGAATATTTGACTGATGAGATAAAAGTAAAGAAAGTTAGAGACTCACATCCGGTGGCGGGTTAAGCTTGCAGAAAGGATTTAGACCCACTTTGCTACAGTCTTCTAGATCTTCATTCAGAAGAGTCTTTGTCATTTCGGTGATCGCTTCATCAGTCAAATGCACAGAGCTGTGGCACAGAGGATCCTTTAGGCCACCCGTGTAAGTACACATTAAGACGGGTCGGAGGCTTAAAGGGATAATCCGCCGAGCAACCAAGCACCGAACCAAATCAATGCCAGTTAAACCGTTTCCCAGCAGAGCCTTGACCTTTGCAATAGTGGGAGCAAATTTGTTATGTTCAACAGGGGTGAGCTTTTCAGGAAGATGATGTTTTGTGTCAAGGCGTTGGGCACGAATACCGGAGGAACACTTAGTGTGCTATCAAATGTCACAATGTAACAGGGTGATTATAAAGATGCTCTACAGGTGTCTCCGATGGTGTTTGTTGATTTGGCATAGATCGAGATTAGGATTTGTCACTCCGTGTTTCGGAGAGGTATCTCTGGGCCCTCTCGGTAATGCACATCACTATAAGCCTTGCAAGCAATGTGACTAATGAGTTAGTTGCAGGATGATACATTACGGAACGAGTAAAGAGACTTGACGGTAACGAGATTGAACTAGTTATGAAGATACTGACAATCGAATCTCGGGCAAGTAACATACCGATGACAAAGGGAACAACGTATGTTGTTATGCGATTTGACCGATAAAGATCTTCGTAGAATATGTGGGAGCCAATATGAGCATCCAGGTTCCGCTATAGGTTATTGACCAGAGATGTGTCTCGGTCATGTCTACATAGTTCTCGAACCCGTAGGGTCCGCACGCTTAATGTTCGATGACGATTTGTATTATGAGTTATGTGTTTTGATGGCCGAAGATTGTTTAGAGTCCCGGATGAGATCACGGACATGACGAGGAGTCTCAAAATGGTCGAGACATAAAGATTCGTATATTGGAAGGCTACATTCGGACACTAGAATGGTTCGGGAAGTTTCGGAGTAACGGGGGTTACCGGACCCCCCCCCCCCCCGCGAAGTTATTGGGCCTCATGGGCCTAGTGGTGGAAGAGAGGAGGCAGGCCAAGGAGTGGCGCACGCCCCCCTAGCCCAAACCGAAATGGACTAGGGTTGGGGGGTGGCTGACGGTGTCCTGGACTAGGGGGTACTCACCACGTCGTCTCCCGGTCAGTTGGATTGGGCCGAGGACCCCCATGGCCGTTTGCTCATGGGCCAGTTCGGACAACCGATGTATACATGAGGAAGATTCCACAAGACTTGGTGATCAAGACAAGGACTCCTCTCCACCGGCGTATTCGGCTAGGACTCTTGTTATCCTAGGCCTCTGGTACATTATATAAGCCGAGGTCAGGCTAGTCGATAGAGCATCATGACATTACTCATCATACCTCTAGGGTTTAGACCACAACATATGATCTTGAGGTAGATCAACTCTGTAATCATACGCATCGAATACAATAAAAAGCAGCATGTCGGGTATTATCTCTTCGAGAGAGCCCGAAGCTGGGTAAAATCCCGTGTCCATGTTACCATCGATCCTAAGACGCACAGTTCGGGACCCCCTACCCGAGATCTGCCGGTTTTGACACCGACAATGGTGCTTTCATTGAGAGTTCCGCTGTGAGATTAACGAAGGATCAATGGCTCGTCTACAGATCAACTACGACATCGGCGTCTTGGTCGCCGCCTCGACTGGTCACCTTGGCTTGACCGAGGACTATGCCCTACCTCCAATAATCATGTTCGGATGAGGGCATTCATCAACATCAACTCCGATCTCTATCAAGATCATGGAGGAATCATCCATGGAGCTCGGGGGCTCAACATCAACATTGCCCTCGGGCGACCGAGCTGTTTTTCCAAGCAGCGAACTTGTACACGCTACCACCACCTCCTTGAGCATCGCTTTCACGATTCCTTTGGTGGAGTTGTGCGGAATTAAGTCTACAACAACACTGTAAAATTTCGTCGCGTTCCGATGGAGCAATCCCCGCCGGTCTCCGATATACTGGAGCCCCGTCGAATCCGGACGGGAATCTGGACGAGTTTGGAGCGTGGTGTCCAGCACCTAGCTCGGCTGTCCTTTGGAAGATCCAACCGTTGATCGGCTGCCGAATTCCTATATCTACCACCCCTCACAATTTTAGCTCGATCCGACCGTCAAAACTACGAGAACCTTCCGATTAGTGCATCACTTTTCAGATCTGATTTCTATGCGAGAACAAATCCGACCCGAGTTCATCTTTTTTATGAAGGGGATTTCGGACATCCTTTTTGAAGGAAGTTTTGTATGGGGTACTGTGTTTGGTTCCCAAACACATCCGACTAATTTTAAAGTCTTTTCCAATATGATCTTCACCATCGCGTCGCTGTCAAACCAGCCCGACAACATTGCTCCACGGCTGCGGACCTGCGCTAGACACGTCGTCGCTTTGTGGGGCCGAGCTCAGCTTCTTTGGATCATCATCTCGGCAAGCCGAACAAGAGTTCGGCATCGCAAAGGATAAATCATCACGAACCTCGCCGCCCCACGGATTACACGGAGCGAGCACATCGGCAGCGCCGCACAGTCACTTCATCAAGCCAGCATTGACCACGTCACGAGTTATGACCTGCATCGGCATGACCGCACCGTTGCTTCTTCCAGCCGATGTCCATCACGCCGAAATACTTCAACACCTCGGCTGACATGGCAGTTGTAATGTCTCCTTAACGACCTGCTCCGTCACCTCGTCTGGACCGGGGGCTTCGCCATCCCTTCATTAACCTACTCCGCAGACTTCGGTGTCGTTAGCCGACCAGCTTCGTCACGTTAGCTGGACCGGGGGCTTTGCCTCGGCGAGCCAACCTTTACCAGCATCGCCATGCCGTCGCTTCACCGCCCATCAGGCAATGGGTGTGCGGATCAAGTCCCTATTTTGGGAGTCACTTTTCTTCGGACTGCTACAACAAATAAACCAGGTGCTATTAATCTTAGCAATTGTTGCTTGTTTGGATTTATTTTTCCCAAGGAATTATTACTCGGGTTTTGCATCATCTGTACATAGGTCTATTAAACGGCGGCCGCATTAATGATGGTCGCGTGGTGGTTCGGTCAGTTTCCGTATATAGTTCGGCGAATGCCGCATCCGGAACTCGGACCGACCTGTGAATTCAGGCTTTGCCACGCTGATACGTCTCCAATGTATCTACTTTTCCAAACACTTTTGCCCTTGTTTTGGACTCTAACTTGCATGATTTGAATGGAACTAACCTGGACTGACATTGTTTTCAGCAGAACTGCCATGGTATTATTTTTGTACAGAAATAGAAGTTCTCGGAATGACCTAAAAATCCACGGAGACACGTTTTGGAATCAATGAAAAATATTGGCGAAAGAATCAGCATCGGGGGGCCCACACCCTGTCCACGAGGGTGCAGGGCGCCCCCTGCCTCGTGGGCCCCCTGGAACTCCACCGACCTCAACCCCAACTCCATATATTCACTTTGGGGGAGAAAAAATCAGAGAGAAGGATTCATCATGTTTTACGATACGGAGCCGCTTCCAAGCCCTAATCTTCCTCAGGAGAGCTGATCTGGAGTCTGTTCGGGGCTCCAGAGAGGGGAATCCGTCGCCATCGTCATCATCAACTATCCTCCATCACAAATTTCATGATGCTCACCGCCGTGCGTGAGTAATCCCATCGTAGGCTTTCTGGACGGTGGTGGGTTGGATGAGATTTACCATGTAGTCAAGTTAATTTTGTTAGGGTTTGATACCTAGTATCCATTATGTTCTAAGATAGATGTTGCTATGACTTTGCTATGCTTAATGCTTGTCACTAGGGCCCGAGTGCCATGATTTCAGATCTGAACCTATTATGTTTTCATGAATATATGTGAGTTCTTGATCCTATCTTGCAAGTCAATAGTCACCTACTATGTGTTATGATCCGGCAACCCCGAAGTGACAATAATCGGGACCACTCCCAGAGATGACCGTAGTTTGAGGAGTTCATGTATTCACTAAGTGTTAATGCTTTGGTCCGGTACTCTATTGAAACGAGGCCTTAATATCCCTTAGTTTCCAATAGGACCCCACTGCCACGGGAGGGTAGGCCAAAAGATGTCATGCAAGTTCTTTCCATAAGCACATATGACTATATTTGGAATACATGCCTACATTACATTGATGAACTGGAGCTAGTTCTGTGTCACCCTATGTTATAACTGTTGCATGAGGAATCGCATCCGACATAATTATCCATCATGTATCCATTGCCTATGAGCTTTTCACATATTGATCTTTGCTTAGTTACTTTTCGTTGCCACTGTTACGATTGCTACAAAAACTGCTACTATTACGTTTGCCACCGTTACCGTTACTTTCATACTACTTTGCTACTAAATACTTTGCTGCAGATATTATGTCTTTCAGGTGTGGTTGAATTGACAACTCAACTGCTAATATTTGATAATATTCTTTGGCTCCCCTTGCGTCAAATCAATAAATTTGGGTTGAATACTCTACCCTCGAAAACTGTTGCGATCCCCTATACTTGTGGGTTATCAAGACTATTTTCTGGCGCCCTTGCCGGGGAGCATAGCTCTATTCTTGGACTCACTTGGGATTTATATCTGTTGATCACTATGAGGAACTTGAAAGATGAAAGAACCAAGATTTTTCCCTCAACGACGAGGGGAGGTAAGGAACTGCCATCTAGCTCTGCACTTGATTCATCTTCTGTTATGAGTAAATTTGCGACGGCTACACCTGTTATTGATTCTGATATGTCGCATGTTATTGATGATGCCACTTCTGCTATGCATGCTGCTTATGATGAAACTACTTCTATGCTTGATAATACTGTGCCATTAGGTGAATTTCTTGATGAACAACTTGCTAGGGTTAGAGAGAATGAAATTATTGAAATAGATAATATTGATGAAAGTGATGATGAAGATTCTCCCCCTAGATATGAATTGCCTGATGTGCCTGAGGGTTATGTTATGGATGAAGAAACTGCTAGAGACCTTTTTGCTTGCAAAGATAGATATGATCTTAAGAAATTGTTAGCTAAGCTGAAAGAAAAGTCTTTGAATGCTAGAATGAAATATGACCCTGCTTTTGCTACTTCACCTATCTGTATTTCTGATAAGGATTATGATTTCTCTGTCGATCCTGAGTTAATTACTTTGGTTGAATCTGATCCTTTTTATGGCTATGAATCTGAAACTGTTGTGGCACATCTTACTAAATTGAATGATATAGCCACCCTATTCACTCATGAGGAAAAAATTCGTTACTACTATATCCTTAAGTTATTTCCGTTCTCATTAAAGGGTGATGCTAAAACATGGTTTAATTCTCTTGCTCCTGGTTGTGTGCGTAGTCCCCAGGATATGATTTATTACTTCTCTGCTAAATATTTCCCCGCTCATAAGAAACAAGCTGCCTTAAGGGAAATATATAATTTTGTGCAAATTGAAGAAGAGAGTCTCCCACAAGCTTGGGGGAGGCTTCTCCAATTACTTAATGCTTTGCCTGATCATCCTCTCAAGAAAAATGAAATACTTGATATCTTTTATAATGGACTAACCGATGCTTCCAGAGACCACCTGGATAGTTGTGCTGGTTGTGTTTTCAGGGAAAGAACTGTTGAGCAAGCTGAGTTGCTATTGAATAATATATTGAGTAATGATAATGATTGGACACTTCCTGAACCAACTCTTAAGCCAAATCCGAAGAAAAGGGGTATTCTATTTCTCAGTCCTGAAGATATGCAAGAGGCAAAGAAATCTATGAAAGAAAAGGGTATTAAAGCTGAAGATGTTAAGAATTTACCACCTATTGAAGAAATACATGGTCTTAATAACCCGACACAGGTAGTAAAGGTAAATTCTCTCTACAGATTTGATGAAGGTGATATTCCTAGTAATAACTCTGCTAGCCAATGCTTGGATGAGTTTGATAATTTTATTGTTAAACAAGAAAACTTCAATGCTTATGTTGGTAGGCAATTGAAACGTAATGCTTATATGGTTGAACACTTGAGTGATTATATGTCTAGAGTTCAAGGTGAACTTAAACTTATTAGTAAACATGCTTCTATGGTTACCACTCAGGTAGAACAAGTGCTTAAAGCACAAGATGATTTGCTCACTGAATTAAATAATACGAAAAATGATAATGTTGTTAGAGTTATGACAAGAGGGGTAGAATGACTCAGGAACCTTTGTATCCTGAGGCCCACCCAAAGAGAGTTGAGCAAGATTCTCAGAGAGCTAATGTTGATGCACCTAGTCCTTCTAAGAAGAAGAAAAAGAAAAATGATAGGACTTTGCATGCTTCTAGTGAACCTGTTGTTGACATACCTGAGAATCCCAATGATATTTCTATTTCTGATGCTGAAACACAATCTGGTAATGAACATGAACCTAGTGATAATGATGATGTTCATGTTGATGCTCAACCTAGCAATAACAATGATGTAGAGATTGAACCTGCTGTTGATCTTGATAACCCACAATCAAAGAATCAACGTTATGATAAGAGAGACTTCGTTGCTAGGAAGCACGGTAAAGAAAGAGAACCATGGGTTCAGAAACCCATGCCTTTTCCTCCTAAACCATCCAAGAAAAAGGATGATGAGGATTTTGAGCGCTTTGCTGAAATGATTAGACCTATCTTTTTGCGTATGCGTTTGACTAATATGCTTAAAATGAATCCTTATGCTAAGTATATGAAAGATATTGTTACAAATAAAAGAAAGATAACGGAAGATGAAATTTCCACCATGCTTGCCGATTATACTTTTAAAGGTGGAATACCAAAGAAACTAGGAGATCCAGGAGTGCCAACTATACCATGCTCCATTAAAAGAAACTATGTTAAAACTGCTTTATGTGATCTTGGAGCCGGTGTTAGTGTTATGCCTCTCTCTTTATATCGTAGACTTGATTTGAATAAGTTGACACCTACTGACATATCTTTGCAAATGGCCGATAAATCAACTGTTATACCTGTCGGTATTTGTGAGGATCTGCCTGTTGTGGTTGCAAACGTTGCTATTTTAACGGACTTTGTTATTCTTGATATTCCCGAGGACGATAGTATGTCGATTATCCTTGGTAGACCCTTTTTGAATACTGCAGGGGCTGCTATTGATTGCAATAAAGGCAATGTCACTTTTCATGTTAATTGTAATGAGCATACTGTACACTTTCCGAGGAAACAACCTCATGTCCACAGTATCGATTCTATTGGAAAAATTTCAACGATTACTATTGGAGGTTTTGCATTCCCTCTTCCTACTATCAAGAAGAAATATGATATTCTTATTGTTGGGGACATGCATATCCCCGCTGGGGTAACCTAGTGTTATTCAAAAGTTCTCCAGTTTCATGTTATTCGGAAAGAGTTTGTTAACAAGACTTGATCAACCTTGTTAGTGGATTCCTTTTGATGAGCACGAGATGGATGAAGTTAGAAAGCACACCTCTCTGTACCCTCATTTTTCTTTCTGTTATTTAGATTAAATAAAGCAAAAATGGTATTTTCTGTCTGTTTTCTGAATTATCCTTGCAATAAAAATACCCCGAAAATAAAAGTTCTCCAAATGTCCTAAAAATGAAATATGATTTTTTGTAGAATATTTAAGAATTTCTGGCACTGAGAACACACCAGTGGGCCCCACCATTTGGCCACGAGGGCACAGGGCGCGCCCCCCTGCCTCATGGGCCCCACATGGACCCCCTCCACTTATTCCAGCACACACTCACTTCGTCTTCCTCTAGAAAAAATCCTCCCATAGCTCACACCCGTGTTCTAGCTCATCTTGCTGCCATTTTCGATCTCTTTGCTCAAAGCTCCATTCACAAAACTGTTTTGGGGGATTGTTCTTCGGTATGTGACTCCTCCAATGGTCCAATTAGTTTTTGTTCTAGTGATTTATTTATTACAAATTTTTGATGCTAAGGTGACCCTGTTCTTGAGATTGCATGTCAAATTTATATGGTCCAAAGTAGTTTTAATGCATGCTATAGCCTCTAGGCACTTGTGGGAGTACTTGCTATCAATCTTGTTGAGTTTGGTTCACTTTTATTTTGAGTCGCTAAGAAATTTCAGAAATTTTTCAGAGAAAGAAAATGATGAAGAGATTGTTGAGGAGATCTTCGAGCCGAAGCTCGAAGGATAAGCAGAATGAGGAGAATAAAAAGCCCAAATACAATCTTCCTCGCACTGCGGAGGTTCGGCCGTGCGAATGGCCTTGTGATGCGCTCTTGAGAGCCGCCGGAATTTACGATGACTTTTATTACTTGGCTGAGAATGCAGGCCTCACCTACTTCCTCCGCGACCAGCGCGAACAGTATCTCCTTGTCACTAATACTTTCGTGCAAAAAATTTATTTCCATGCTAACAAATCACCACCTTCAGTGGAGTTTCGCTTATATGATGAGGTTAAGGACATGTCACTCCATGCTTTTTGTCGGGTCTGCAAGATACCCTTTGTGGGCAGCATCGAGGAACCACATCGTAGTGATGTGGATGGATTTATTGATAGAATTGCTGTAGGGGAAACGAGGAAAGTTTCCGATGCAAGAATTACTAGTATACATTTTCCTGTTCTACGTTACTTTGCATATTTGCTAGTATATGCTTAATTGGTCGCGGGAACACTGGAAATCTTAGTGCTCCTGATCTTGTCATTTTGCGCCATGCCTTGTTTCATGATACAACTTTCAGCTTAGGCGCTATTGTTGCTAAACGATTAAGTCTGAACCGTACAAAGGCCCCCATCTTCGGAGGCATCTTTGCTTCACGCCTTGCTAACCACTTTGAGATACCTATTAGGCTTTATGAGAAAGAGGAAAAGTTGTTGCCCCCTATTTTTCTCGATTATAAGAGTATGGTAGCACATGAATTTATTGTTAAAAATAAGAAGAAGATGCTTAAGTATAATTTGATATTTGATAAAACTCACCGTGAGACTATTACCTTGCATGCACCCTCTTTGTTTAACATAATTTCAGGCACGTACCTCATCTTGCCCGAGGCCATTTATGCATACTGGATGCTGACACAAGTCCTACAGCATGAGCCTGAGCCACCACTTGACCCTTATCGACAGTCTGTTTATCAGTGGGATCCGGAGGAGATCGCCAACCAATGGCACCTGAGGACCCTCCTCAGTACACCGGAGAGAGTAGCTTCGATTTGTGGGCATAGACCAACTTAGGCCAAAAGCCTAAGCTTGGGGGAGTATGTATTTCTCACTGACATTACATTCATCTTCACACACTCATGCCAGTTGTCGGTGCTCATACTTTTTCATTGTACTATCCATGCTAGTTTATTTTCTTTTCTAAGCCTTCTTCTTGTGTGTTTGAAAAACCTTAAGAAAAACCAAAAAAATCAGTTGTAGCTTTTAGCTAGTTTACTTTCCATGCCTGTAATAGTAGTAATTAAAAGAAAACCCAAAAAGATTTCTCGTCCTTCTTTTGCTTGTTGGGAGCTTTCCCGTGTAAATAGTTTTATTTCGTTTCTTTTCTTTGGGGGTCGAGAGGAGAAGAACATAATGAAAATGTTGAATGGCTCTCATATGCATTATTGTTGATTTAACCAAGAGACCATATTACCTTGTCTTCTCCCTTGTATTAAATGCTTGCAGATTCCAGCTTAGTCCAATGCACGTGCACTATTATTATCCACGCAGTTCGGTCGTGCGGGTGATGGCAATAATGACGATAGATGATGGACTGAGTGAGATGACAGAAGTTGGTCTGAACTCGACCTATCTTTTTTTTGTAAATATGATTAGTTCATCATTCCTGGTCCAGCCTATTATGAACGAAACATGTTTGCAATGACAATTAGAGATTATAGTTGCTCATGACATGCTTAACTAGCTAGGAGTTTATAATGGTTTACCTTGTGTGCCAACATACCATTAAAATGGTTGTGATGTGGTATGATAGGGTGGTATCCTCCTTTGAACGATTCGAGTGGCTTGACTTGGCACATGGTCATGCATGTAGTTGAAACAAAATCAACATAGCCTCCACGATATTTATGTTCACGGTGATTTATATCCTACTCATGCTTGCACTCATTGTTGATTAATCTTAATGCATGTTCATGACTGTTGTCGCTCTCTAGTTGGTCGCTTCCCAGTCTCTTTCTAGCCTTCACTTGTACTAAGCGGGAATACTGCTTGTGCATCCACTTCCATAAACCCCAATGTTATTCCATATGAGTCCACCATACCTTCCTATGTGCGGTATTTGCCCGCCGTTCCAAGTAAATTTGTATGTGCCAAACTCTAAACCTTCAAATGAAATTCTATTTAGTACGCTCGAATAGATCATGTATCAACTAGGGCTGTCTATATCTTCCATGCTAGGTGGGTTATTCTCACGATGAGTGGACTCCGCTCATCATTCACGAGAAAATTGCCGATAACTGGGATGCCCAGTCCCATGCTCAAATCAAATCAAAATAATTGCAAACAAAACTCCCCCGGGATTGTTGTTAGTTGGACGGCACCCGTTGTTTCGGACAAGCCATCGGTTGATGTTTGTTGGTGGTGGGGGAGTATAAACTTTACCATTTTGTTTGGGAACCGCCTATAATGTGTGTAGCATGGAAGACATCGAGATATCTTGGTTGTTATGTTGACAATGAAAGTATGCCACTCAAAATATTATTTATCTCTGTTTCAAAACTCGAGCTCTGGCACCTCTGCGAATCCCTGCTTCCCTCTACGAAGGGCCTATCTATTTACTTTTATGTTGAGTCATCATACTCTTATTAAAAAGCACTAGTTGGAGAGCACCGCTGTCATTCGCATGCATTGCTATTAATTTACATTGAGTATGACTGTGACTGGATCTCTTTTACCATGAATTACAATGTCTAGTCAGTCCTTGATCTTTAGGGGTGCCCTACATTTATGTTTTGCGGTCTCAGAAAGGGCTAGCGAGACACCATATTGTTATATCATGTTATGATTGTTTTGAGAATGTGTTGTCATCCGAGATTTATTATAATTGCTTGCTAGTTGATTATGCCATTGATATGAGTAAACATGAGACCTAAATGTTATCGTGAATATGGTTAGTTCATAATCTTTGCTAAAAACTTGAATGCTGGCTTTAAATATTTGCAACAACAAGATCAAATAGAGTTTGTAAAAGTTTTTCTTCATCACTTTCGGTTTGTCAACAGAATTGCTTGAGGACAAGCAAAGGTTTAAGCTTGAGGGAGTTGATACGTCTCCAACGTATCTACTTTTCCAAACACTTTTGCCCTTGGTTTGGACTCTAACTTGCATGATTTGAATGGAACTAACCCAGACTGACGTTGTTTTCAGCAGAACTGCCATGGTGTTATTTTTGTGCAGAAATAAAAGTTCTCGGAATGACCTGAAAATCCACACAGACACGTTTTGGAATCAATGAAAAATATTGGCGAAAGAATCAGCATCAGGGGGCCCACACCCTATCCACAAGGGTGCAGGGCGCCCCCCTGGGGCACGCCCCCTACCTCATGGGCCCCCTGGGACTCCACCGACCTGAACCCCAACTCCATATATTCACTTTCGGGGAGATAAAAATCAAAGAGAAGGATTCATCGCGTTTTACGATATGGAGCCGCCGCTGAGCCCTAATCTTCCTTGGGAGGGCTGATCCGGAGTCCGTTCGGGGCTCCGGAGAGGAGAATTCGTCGCCATCGTCATCATCAACCATCCTCCATCACCAATTTCATGATGCTCACCGCCGTGCGTGAGTAATCCCATCGTAGGCTTGCTGGACGGTGATGGGTTGGATGAGATTTACCATGTAATCGAGTTAGTTTTCTTAGGGTTTGATCCCGAGTATCCATTATGTTCTAAGATTGATGTTGCTATGACTTTGCTATGCTTAATGCTTGTCACTAGTGCTGGAGTGCCATGATTTCAGTCCTGAACCTATTATGTTTTCATGAATATATGTGAGTTCTTGATCCTATCTTGCAAGTCAATAGTCACCTAATACGTGTTTTGATCCGGCAACCCCGAAGTGACAATAATCAGGACCACTCCCGGTCATGACCGTAGTTTGAGGAGTTCATGTATTCACTAAGTGTTAATGCTTTGGTCTGGTACTCTATTAAAAGGAGGCCTTAATATCCCTTAGTTTCCAATAGGACCCCGCTGCCACGGGAGGGTAAGACAAAAGATGTCATGCAAGTTCTTTTCCATAAGCACATATGACTATATTCGGAATACATGCCTACATTACATTGATGAACTGGAGCTAGTTTTGTGTCACCTATGTTATAACTGTTGCATGAGGAATCGCATCCGACATAATTATCCATCATTGATCCATTGCCTACGAGCTTTTCACATATTGATCTTTTCTTAGTTACTTTTCTGTTGCCACTGTTACGATTGCTACAAAAACTGCTACTATTACTTTTGCCACTGTCGTGGAATTGTCACGGCAGATGTCCTCGAGCTAGGACTTAGTCGTAGAGCCATCGCTACTAGGAAGCTTGAAGGGGTTAAGAGGGACAAGGAATACGAGGGTTTATACTGGTTCGGCCCCTTACGTTGAAGGTAAAAGCCTACGTCCAGTTTGCAGTGGTATTGATTAGGGTTTCGATGACCAGGGAGCTTAACTGCTATGCCTGGCTTTCGTCGAGATTGTTCTTGTCCCTAAGCCGCTGCCAGGTCGTCCCTTTATATAGGGAGGCTGACGCCCTGCAGCTCTCAGAGTCCCGGCCGGCTCATAAGAGTGTCCGGCTCGGACTCTTAACTATTCTTTCCTTACACTACAGGTTCTACCATAATAATGATTGTAACTACAGGCCTTAAATCATATCCGGGTCTTAAGCCCATCTTCGGCCCACCGTCTTTAAGCTTGACGTCGGGCTTCTGGCAATGACCATCAGAGTAAGCCGGCCCCTCCTGGCGGGTGACTCTAAGGTCTATATCCTCAACATTAGGCCCCAGATTGATTTGAGTCGGCTCATGTCAATCTTCAATCCTTTCGACAGAAAATCGCCGACTTACGATTGTGTGAAGACCATAACCCGGCGTGACGTCATCCTCTGGACTCCGGATAATCCGCCGTGACGTCATCTTCCATTAAGCCCGTTTTTTACTCCGCCAGATCCGCAACGGATCTTTACCTTTACTGTCATCCCGAAAATCGAGGCGTTTCGTGAGGAGATAACCACGCCGTGGACTCCTTGATTCTCGCGCCCACTTATGAGCTCGCCCTTATAAATAGGCCGGCCCGACGGGCTTCTCCGCCACCCTTCTTCCTCCTCGCGCCACTGCTCCTCTACTCGAGCTCGAACTCTGCCGCCGCCGCCTCGCCCCCGGTCTTCGTCAACCTCGGCCGCTGCATCACCCTGACTCGGTCCAGACAAACGGCGGCAACCTCCGCTCCTCTTCAGCATCGGTGAGTCCTTGCTACTCCATAGGGCAGATCCGCACTAGGGCTTCATAGTTCTTCCTCTGTTCTTCGTAGTTCCTCGCGGCCCGCAGTAGATTTGAATTTTACTGCCTCCTTTTTATCTTAGCATAGGGTGGAACTAGTGCGGCGGCTATTTAGCGTTCATCTCAAATCCAAGTAAGCCTCGTTTTACTGCATAAGAGCCTTGTTCGAGCTTAAGAACTTCCTCACGTCCGTTTCTAGGTCTAGAAACTTTTCTTTTGCCCGACCAATTTGATCCAAAATAGTTACTGCAATGTGTGAAACCTGTTTTACCACACTTAGTAAAAAACTGCAATCATTGAATCACGGCGGTTTATATTTCCGGCTTAAAGAAACCACACGCCATAGAACCTTCCGGCTTAAAGAAAACCATGCTCCGTAGAATCCTCCGGCTTAGCTGTGATAAGGCCGTAGACAATCAAATTACTCTTAATACCCCTGCGGCTTAAATAACCCGCTGTACTTAGGTATATACCATTAGTCCCCTTCACAAGCCGCCACCTTGACTTTGAACTGTAGATTTCCTCCGGCTTATAATTAATCCGGACGTTTTCCTTTTTGTCATAGACTGCCGACTTTCACCATGCCTCCCAAAGCTCCCAAAGCCTCCATCACTTGCAACTGGATGAGGTCCAATGTCACCAGTGAGACACTAGCAGATTTTGTCAAGTCTGGATATCTGCCCAAGAAGGACGTCATGTCCTACCGTGCCCCTGACCCGTCAGAAGAGAGACCACAGCCAAAGGACGGGGAGGTAGTGATTTTTGCGGATCATATGAGCCGGGGCTTCGCACCGCCCGGCTCAAAGTTTTTTAGAGACGTTCTAAACTTCTTCGACCTGCGGCCTCAGGACATAGGACCCAACTCAGTGTCCAACATCTGCAACTTCCAAGTATTCTGCGAGGTTTACCTTGGAGAAGAACCTAGTCTGCTGCTCTTCAGAGAGCTTTTTTACTTGAACCGTCAGAATGAGTGCGCCAATGGGCCAAGTCTGGAGTTAGGTGGCATCTCCATCCAGCGGCGAAGGGACTGCCTTTTCCCATACGCAGAGCCGCCAAGCCACCCCAAAGATTGGAATCTGACGTGGTTCTACTGCCAAGACACGTCGCCGGCTGATGAAAGTCCGTTGCCCGGCTTTCGCCCCTCTCGTCTGGAGTCAACACACCCACTGTCTGACAAGCTGACGCAAGCGGAGCGCCAGCCTCTACTCCCCACCATAAACAAGATCAAGGCTCTTTTGGGCAATGGTCTCAACGGAATCGATCTGGTCCGGGTCTGGATCTCCTGGCGGGTGATCCCATTAAGCCGTCGCCCCGGCTTAATGTGCGAGTACACAGGACGAAAGGATGACCCCCAGAGACACAGCCGCAATGATCTTCCAGAAGATGTTGCAGAGGAGATGACCAAGGCTCTCTTGAACGAGAGCCTGGCAGACTGCGGGAGGACCGGGTTAGCCCCCTTCTGCAAGACCAACCCAGCCCCAGCGGTAAGCCACTGCTTTAAACATTTTGTCTTTGACCATAGATAACCTTCATCTGGATCTTCAAGAAATCATCATTGTATTTTTCAGGCTGACGACAAGTTCTGGCGGGTCAAGTATGACCATGACGCGGCCAAGAAGGCCAGAAAGGCGAAGAAAGCCGCCAAGAAAGCCGCCCCCCGTAAGAAGGGAAGTAGGCCCACTGCTTCGGAGCTGTTGCAGCTAAGTGACAGCTCCGAGTCTGAGGTAATTCCTAGACTTGTAAGCTCTTGTTATACTTGTTGTTTTAGCTCTGTCCGCCTTATCAATGCTGTTTATCAACAGGAGGACACCGGAGCCAGTAACCCGGTGGTTGAAGAGGTAACAATACTTTCCTCCGACTCGGAGCCCTTGCCACGGCTGAAAACCCGAAGAGTAACCCGGAAAGTAAGCTTTTCCCATCCTTTAGCTTACCAAGATCCTCAATTTATTTTGAAGCGACAGGTTCATGAGAGCCGGCGGCATACCCGGACCAACAAGGACACTGACCTCTCCTCCGGGTTACCTGATGCATCAAGGAAACGCCGGACCGAGGTGACCACAAAATTGTACCCTTTTCATCCTTTTGCGGGTGTTATACGCCAACCGCTTAATTCCTCTGACTCAAATTATCAGGAGACTTCCCCTTCTTCCGGCGATTCTATGCAGTCGAATCTGCCAACTTTCAAGACCGTGCCCGGGTAATGATAACCATCTCATGTTGTTCTGATCTTTGCTCATACTTTTTGTACTAACCTTTGTTGTTCTTTCAGTGCCCAGGCAAAGCTCACCAAGAGGGCGAAGAAAACCAAGTCGGCCGGAGAGCCGGATTTGCCTGAACCGGAGGTGACGGTTCAAGAACCGCCAGCTGCCTCCGCCCCCGAAGCCACCGCTCCAATCGACAAGGCACCTGTAGAAGCTTCTGCTGACCCGGAGGCCTCCGGCTCGGCTCAGCCAACAAATGACCCGGACGTGGAAATCACCCGGACGGAATTTGTTGAGCCGGGGAGGCCTACGGCACTGGCCAAGTGCTCTGCCAAGGGGGAAGTACTGCAGCCCCACCGGGTCAGTCTGGATCTAATTGACTATTCCAACCTGAGCATCGAAGAGCTCGTCTCCGGCTACATCAACCAAGTGCACAAGAGCCGGGACGCAGAGGTTGCCATGGTGACCCAGATCCAGCAGAAATCTGAGGTATTATCCTTCTGTCCTCTTACTTACTGCCTAGTTACTTTTACCATGCTAGCCCTCAAGTCAACAACTTATGAATGAATATGTTGTAGACTGAAGTTCCGGCTTAGCCAATTAAACCGGTAATTTCTATATAAGAACCTTCGATACACATTAGCCCCCAAGTGCCAAGTGTCTTTGCTTGGAAAACACTTGGGACTTATCTTCCGGCTTACTCGCATGAACCGGAAAGTTGTAAATAGAAACGTTGAACATGCATTAGCCCCCAAGTGCCAAGTGTCTTTGCTTGGAAAACACTTGGGACTTGAAATTTGTATAGTAACTGTTCATGCCATAACCCGGACATTTATACAGGCTGTTGGCAAGAAGCTTGAGGCTGACCTTGCCGATCTTAAGAACCGGCTGAAGATGCAAGAGATGGAGACCCGGAAGGCAAATGCCAAGTTCGTGTCCAGCATCGCCTCACAAGAGAAGCTGAAGACAGAGTTTGACGCTGAACGAAAAGCGTGGGCCGAAGAAAAGGCCGCATTGGTGAACCGGGCTGATCAGGCGGAGAGGGCCCTGTCAGAGAAGACGGCCGAACTCTCCGGCTTAAAGCGCCAAGTGTCTCAAATGGTTGCTGCAATCTTCGGTAAGTCATCCGCCGGCTTTTATTCAGTTTAAAATTTTAATGCCTCATAACTCACCCTGGTCGGCGGCTTGTCCTGCTCTATGAAACAGGTTCCAGAAGTGCCAACCTCAACCAGAGTGTGGTAACCAAGCTAAAGGCCGTGTACACCCTGGTGGAGCAACTCTACACCGGGTCACAACGTGCCTTAGCTGTGGTAGCCTTATCCAACGAGGTGCCGACTCACTTGGCGGAGGTTCTTCGTCGGCTCGCCGTCCTCCCGCAACGTATCCAAGAGCTGCGACGGGCCTCTGCGAGATCCGGAGCGATCGCCGCGCTGAGCCGGGCCAAGGCTTTCCTGCCGGAGCTAGACCCGGCAGACATCGCCCTCGGCTATCCAAGTCTGAAGGAAGATGGCACGGCTTTCGACCAAAAAGACTTCGCCGCCTGCGTGAAGATCGTGCGCCCGGTGGCAACTCTTATTGGAAACGACACGGATCTGACCAAGTACCAGCCGGGTTATAATGCGGAAAATCAGAGGATTCCAACCCCTCGCTATGAAGCTCTGAGTTTAATTCCGCCGGCTCGTCAGCACACCTTTGCCCCGGAGATTGACCCGGCCGGGTTAATTGACGAGGAAGCCCAATTCGAAGCGCTGAGCGGCATCGACTGGAAGTCGTCGACTTTCCAGACCTTGGGGACAGCCGGAGGAGAAGAAAGAGATGAGCCGGAGACTTCCACCCAGCAAGCGTCTTAACTTCTGCAGCCGGCTTACCAAACAATGCTCCACCCTTTTGGACTCGATGAGTCTTGTAATAGAGTAGGTGCAACATTTTATCTTTGCCGTGCCATCGTGCACATATTGAATGCTGAAGTCTATTGAAGTTGTCTCTTGATATTTCTCCGGGTCATTCATTCTCCTTAGTCTCAAATAATTGCCTTGAACTATCCTGCATAAAAGGACAAATCGCAAGTCTCTAGGCGGCTTACCGCACTGAGAATCATCAGTTTTAGATATATAACCCGGATATGAATCAAAAAGATTGACCCTTAATTATGTCTTTAATATAGCCGTGATAACACACTTAGCGGCCTGCCAGCGTATTTCCGGTTTAGATAACCCGGGTAATAAGGTTGGTACCTTAACTCCGGTGTATCTGTTTTAATGACACCTATTGTGTTGAACCAACACTAGAAATCAAAATTTAAACCGGCCAAGCGAGACCTGACTGTACACACTTTGACATAATCAGAGAAAACTTGTTATAAAGCAGAAGAACTTGGGGGCTTCCGGTTCGAATTCGACCAGAGACCCGGCCCAAAGGGGTTAAGCTAAAATTCGGATATGTTCATATAGCCCCCAGTGGGTGTGGCGATGCTAATCAAGAGGGTACCGACAGCTATGTTCTCTTTGGTTCGAATACGACCCATGTTTGAACAGGAAGCCCCCAAGTGATTTTAAGAATTGTTTAATGACGCTGATTCGAATACGATCCACGTCGGTTCTCAAAGGGGTTAAACTATGATTCAAATATGATCAGAGAAAACCTCCCAATGAGCTCGGCACTTTGCCAATCAAATGGGTATCGACAGCTATGTTCTCTTTGGTTCGAATACGACCCATGTTTGAACAGGAAGCCCCCAAGTGACCTTATTACCTGCGGCTAGATTCGAATACGATCATAAGCCGGATCCTCCTTCAAGTTACCATGTTGATCTTGCAAAGAAAGCACATGCACATTTGGAGGAGAAAAAGGACAGAGGTCCTGCTTTATTGCTTTATCATAATATATACATGGCTGAGAGAAATATGTACATTATGAGAGCCGGTGGCTCAAGTGTAGTAAGGCCGAAGCTGAGCTATGTTCCACGGCCGACGGGTCTCTTCCTCCGACTTACGTGAATCTTTGTGCTCCCGGACGTCAATGAGGTAATATGACCCGTTGTGCAAGTTCTTGCTGACCACAAAGGGCCCTTCCCAAGGCGGGGATAGTTTGTGCGCATCAGTTTGATCTTGGATAAGCCGGAGCACGAGATCCCCTTCCTGGAAGACCCGGGATTTAACCCGGCGGCTATGATAACGGCGCAGGTCTTGTTGGTAAATCGCTGAACGGGCTGCTGCCACATCACGCTGTTCGTCCAGCAAGTCAAGAGCATCTTGGCGCGCCTGCTCATTATCCGCCTCAACATAAGCCGCCACTCGAGGTGAGTCATGACGGATGTCACTGGGGAGGACTGCTTCTGCCCCGTAAACCATGAAGAAAGGTGTAAAACCTGTAGACCTGTTAGGAGTAGTGTTGATGCTCCATAACACGGAGGGCAACTCCTCCACCCAACAACCCGGCGTCCGTTGCAAAGGGACCAAAAGCCGGGGCTTGATGCCCTTCAGAATCTCCTGATTAGCTCTCTCAGCTTGACCATTGGATTGAGGATGAGCTACTGAGGAAACATCAAGTCGGATATGCTCTCGTTGACAAAATTCTTCCATGGCGCCTTTGGAGAGATTGGTGCCATTGTCAGTGATAATGCTGTGCGGAAAGCCAAAGCGAAAGATCACCTTTTTCATAAACTGAACCGCCGTGGCTGCATCACACTTACTAACGGGCTCCGCTTCAACCCACTTGGTAAACTTGTCAACTGCCACCAAAAGGTGGGTCTTCTTATCCTTGGACCTTTTGAAAGGCCCAACCATATCAAGCCCCCAGACCGCAAAGGGCCAAGTAATTGGGATCATCCTCAGCTCTTGAGCCGGTATATGAGCCCGTCGCGAGAACCTTTGGCAACCATCACACTTACTGACCAAGTCCTCTGCATCAGCATGAGCCGTCAACCAATAAAAGCCATGACGAAAAGCCTTGGCCACAAGAGACTTTGAGCCGGCGTGATGGCCACAATCCCCTTCATGGATCTCACGCAAGATTTCTTGACCTTCCTCAGGGGAAACACAACGCTGAAACGCTCCCGTAACACTGCGGTGATGCAATTCCCCATTGATAACAATCATTGACTTAGCCCGCCGGGTTATTTGCCTGGCCAAAGTTTCATCCTCAGGCAACTCGCCCCGGGTCATGTAAGCCAGATATGGCATTGTCCAGTCTGGTATGATATGGAGAGCCGCCACCAGTTGTGCCTCCGGGTCAGGGACAGCCAAGTCTTCCTCTGTAGGCAACTTAACAGAAGGGCTATACAGGACGTCCAGGAAAGTGTTAGGCGGCACCGGTTTTCGCTGAGAGCCCAGCCGGCTTAAAGCATCCGCCGCCTCGTTCTTCCTGCGGTCGATGTGTTCCACTTGGTAACCCTGAAAATGCCCAGCAATGGCATCAACCTCGCGGCGATAAGCCGCCATGAGAGGGTCCTTGGAATCCCACTTTCCTGATACTTGTTGAGCCACCAAGTCTGAGTCGCCGAAGCACCTTACCCGGCTTAAGCTCATCTCTTTAGCCATCCGAAGACCATGGAGCAAGGCCTCGTACTCAGCCGCGTTGTTAGTACAAGGAAACAGCAACTGTAGCACATAATGGAACTTGTCACCTTTAGGGGAAGCTAACACGACTCCGGCCCCCGAGCCCTCCAACTGCCTGGACCCATCAAAGTGAATAGTCCAATATGTGTTATCCGGCTTCTGCTCGGGCACCTGTGACTCTGTCCAGTCATTGATGAAATCCACCAAGGCCTGAGATTTAACAGCAGTGCGTGGCACGTATTTGAGACCATGAGGTCCAAGTTCTATAGCCCACTTAGCTACTCTCCCTGTGGCCTCTCTGTTTTGAATGATATCACCAAGAGGGGCAGAGCTGACTACGGTGATGGGATGACCCTGAAAGTAATGCTTAAGTTTCCGGCTTGCCATGAATACACCATACACAAGCTTCTGCCAATGCGGATACCGCTGCTTGGACTCAATGAGCACTTCGCTGACATAATAAACCGGCCGCTGAACCGGATGCTCCTTACCCTCCTCCTTGCGCTCCACCACAATAGCCACACTGACGGCTCGTGTGTTCGCCGCTACGTACAATAATAAGGGCTCCTTGTCAACCGGAGCAGCAAGGACTGGAGGCTCTGCCAGCTGCTTCTTCAAATCCTCAAAGGCAGTATTAGCTGCATCATTCCAGACAAAGTTATCAGTCTTCTTCATCAACTGATATAATGGCATGGCCTTCTCACCCAGACGGCTTATAAACCGGCTTAATGCAGCGATGCGACCCGCCAAGCGCTGAACGTCATTTATACACGCCGGCTTAGCCAGGGAGGTGATGGCCTTGATCTTCTCTGGGTTAGCTTCAATGCCTCTGTCAGAAACCAAAAAACCCAAGAGTTTGCCTGCAGGAACACCGAAGACACACTTGGCCGGGTTAAGCATCATCTTGTAGACCCGGAGATTATCAAAGGTTTCTCTCAAATCATCTATCAGGGTTTCCTCCTTTATGGACTTAACCACAATATCGTCCACATAAGCATGAACATTGCGCCCAATCTGTTTATGAAGACAGTTCTGCACGCAACGCTGATAAGTCGCCTGTGCACACTTGAGTCCAAAAGGCATGGACACATAGCAGAAGGCTCCAAAGGGAGTGATGAACGCCGTCTTCTCCTGGTCCTTAACCGCCATTTTAATCTGATGATATCCGGAATAAGCGTCCAGGAAACTTAAACGCGCACAACCGGCCGTAGCATCAATAATTTGATCAATACGGGGAAGGGCGAAAGGATCAGCCGGACACGCTTTGTTCAAGTCCGTGTAGTCCACACACATCCGCCAAGTGCCGTTCTTCTTGAGTACGAGCACCGGGTTAGCTAACCACTCTGGGTGAAAGACTTCAACAATAAACCCGGCCGCCAAGAGCCGGGCCACCTCTTCACCAATAGCTTTCCGCCTCTCTTCATTAAACCGCCGAAGGAACTGTCTGACCGGCTTAAATTTCGGATCAACATTGAGAGTGTGCTCAGCGAGTTCCCTAGGTACACCCGGCATGTCAGAAGGTTTCCATGCGAAGATGTCCCTATTCTCACGGATGAACTCGATGAGCGCGCCTTCCTATTTCGGATCCAAATTTGCACTGATGCTAAACTGCTGAGATGAATCTCCTGGGACAAAATCAACGAGCTTAGTTTCATCAGCCGACTTAAATTTCATCGCCGGCTCATTTTCCGTAGTCGGCTTTTTCAGAGAGGTCATGTCTGTTGGGTCAACATTATCTTTGTAAAACTTCAACTCCTCTGTTGCACAAACAGATTCTGCATAAGCCGCATCGCCTTCCTCACATTCCAAGGCCACCTTCCGGCTGCCGTGAACCGTAATGGTCCCATTGTGACCTGGCATCTTGAGCTGTAAGTACACATAACACGGCCGTGCCATGAACTTGGCGTAAGCCGGCCGTCCAAATATAGCATGGTACGGGCTTCTTATCTTGACCACCTCAAAGGTCAATTTCTCCACCCTGTAGTTGTTCTCATCTCCAAAGGCCACTTCCAATTCAATCTTGCCGACCGGATAAGCCGACTTACCCGGTACCACACCGTGGAAAATAGTGTTGGACTGGCTGAGGTTTTTATCAATCAACCCCATACGACGGAAAGTCTCATAATAGAGGATGTTGATGCTGCTGCCTCCATCCATGAGCACCTTAGTGAACTTATATCCTCCCACCTGAGGAGCCACTACTAAGGCCAAGTGACCCGGATTATCCACCCGGGGAGGGTGATCCTCCCTACTCCACACTATAGGCTGTTCAGACCACCGCAAGTAGCGTGGAACCGCTGGCTCAACGGCATTTACTGCCCTCTTATGAAGCTTCTGATCTCGTTTACACAGACTGGTGGTAAACACATGATACTGTCCCCCGCTAAGCTGCTTTGGATTGGTCTGATAACCCCCCTGCTGCTGCTGATGACCCTGGCCAGACTGCTGATTAAAGCCCCCTTGACCGTTCTGAGGATCAGAATTTGAGCCGCCGCCCGGGCCATGAAAACCGCCGGCGCCTGAGCCGCCGCCCGGGCCATTGTAGTTCTTAAAGGCCTTCATGATTGCACAATCCTTCCATAGATGAGTCGCTGGCTTCTCTCTAGAGCCATGCCTTGGACAAGGCTCATTCAACAGCTGCTCCAGTGTTGGTCCTGACCCGCCGCCTCGGGGAGGGGGCCTCCCCTTGCGTCGCTGGTTATTGCCTTGTGCGCTGGCGTTGGCTACAAACTCTAGGCTGCCATCTGCCTTGCGCTTGCCTCCTCCTTGGTTCCCCGGGTTATGCTGAGGACCCTTGCCATTGCCATTCTTCTTTCCCTTCCCTGTCCTTTCCTCATCTGAAGGGGGATCCTTGGTACCATCAGAATCGGCGTACTTGACAAGAGCCGCCATTAGTGTGCCCATGTCACTGCAGTCGCGCTTAAGCCGCCCGAGTTTCATCTTCAGGGGCACAAAACGACAATTCTGCTCCAGCATTAAAACTGCTGAGCCGGCATCCATCTTGTCTGACGAGTGTATGATCTCCTTAACCCGGCGAACCCAATGTGTCGTAGACTCACCCTCCTGCTGCTTACAGTTAGTCAAATCCACAATTGACATAGACTGCCTACAGGTATCTTTGAAGTTTTGGATGAACCGGGCTTTCAGCTCAGCCCAAGACCCGATGGAATTCGGTGGTAGCCCTTTTAACCAAGTGCGGGCAGTCCCATCCAACATCATGGTGAAGTACTTGGCCATTGCCGCCTCACTGACCTCCAGTAGCTCCATGGCCATCTCATAACTCTCGATCCAGGCTGCGGGTTGTAAGTCAGCCGTGTAGTTGGGCACCTTCCTAGGGCCTTTGAAGTCCTTGGGTAAACGTTCATTGCGGATAGCCGGCACTAAACAGGGGACACCTCCCGTCCTGGTAGGGATACCCACGTCGACGGAAGTCGTCGGATAAGCCGGGGGGGTCTGGTAAGCCGTCAATTGAGGCACCTGCTCCGCCTCTTGCCGCGCTCTGTCTTGGTCCGCTGCGTGACAGGCTCCGTTATAAGCCAGGCCATGGCCAGGGGGCGGGTCATGGCGTCGGACGTTGCTTGAGCCGGTCGCTGAGACCATGTGCCTGCTGTAACTCGGGCTCCGGCCCGGACGAGGGGTCGAGTGGATCCTATCCCGGCTGTAGGAGTACGCCTCTTGCTGCGCCAGTGCCGTCTGAAGGAGTTCCCTGACCCGCCGGGTTTCAATAGCCGTCGGAGAGTCGCCGTCAACTGGGAGAGCCGCCAGCCGTGCTGCCGCAGCAACCATGTTCTCCAGCGGGTTATTATAATGACCCGGGGGTGTTGGCACATACTGAGGTGGGGCAGGGGGCACCTGGGGGGGCCCCATCACTCGTGGCTGAATAGGGGGCCCAGACCCGGGCGCTATGACCCCTGGCGGGTTACTAGACCCTGCACCTGGCGTGCTGAAGAGGTTGCGTGGATCGTAAACCGGCGGGAGCCGAGATTGGGTCTTTTGATGCCTCCTTCTCATGACCTCATTGGACGCGTTCTGATCCATCGTGAGTTGGAAGGACTGCGCCTGGATCAACTGAGTTTGGGCATCGAGAGCCGCCCTCTCCGCAGCCATCCTGATCCCTTCCGCTGCAAGGTCCTCCTTAGCTTTCACTAGATCCAATCTTAACTGTGCCACCTTCGCATCATGCTGAGCTTGATCCGCCGGGTCAACCGTGGCGGTTAACAGGGCCGTCATCTTGTCCGTGAGATCCATCAGTACCTGAGCCGGAGAAGGCACCGGGTTTCCTACTCCAGCCGCGGGGTTCTGAACAGGCTGTGCACCGGCCATAAAGATTCCCACCCGGCTTGGCGGCTCAAATAGGTCCGGAATACTGTCACCATCGGAACAACCCATGAGCCTGCCATCTTGAAGTTGATACAACGAGTTTGACTCACCGGTGGCCGACTCGCCGTCAGAGCCGGCGGCCGTCTCATCACCAGATCCAGATCGATCAGAGAGTCCTCCGTGGATACACCCCACAAAAGCATGCCTTAAGGCAGGCCGGGCCCGGGCGGGTCGTGCGCGCTGAGCCACCTCGATGAGATCGGTGCAGAGATCCGGCTCAGGGCCCGGCTCACCAATCTTGCCGATGAAAACATGAATTCCGCCGAAGGGGACCCGGTACCCGTACTCAATTGAGCCGGCGTCGGGGCCCCAGTCTGCATCGTCGATGTAAAGCTTGCCGCGACGACTCTTGGTCATCCGGCCCACAGCGTATCCCTTGAGCCCTTCGAAGCTGCCCTTCAAGAACTCAAATCCACCGTGCGCTGGCCCCACGGTGGGCGCCAACTGTCGTGGAATTGTCACGGCAGATGTCCTCGAGCTAGGACTTAGTCGTAGAGCCATCGCTACTAGGAAGCTTGAAGGGGTTAAGCGGGACAAGGAATACGAGGGTTTATACTGGTTCGGCCCCTTACGGTGAAGGTAAAAGCCTACGTCCAGTTTGCGGTGGTATTGATTAGGGTTTCGATGACCAGGGAGCTTAACTGCTATGCCTGGCTTTCGTCGAGATTGTTCTTGTCCCTAAGCCACTGCCGGGTCGTCCCTTTATATAGGGAGGCTGACGCCCTGCAGCTCTCAGAGTCCCGGCCAGCTCATAAGAGTGTCCGGCTCGGACTCTTAACTATTCTTGCCTTACACTACAGGTTCTACCATAATAATGATTGTAACTACGGGCCTTAAACCATATCCGGGTCTTAAGCCCATCTTTGGCCCACCGTCTTTAAGCTTGATGTCGGGCTTCTGGCAATGACCATTAGAGTAACCCGGCCCCTCCTGGCGGGTGACTCTAAGGTCTATATCCTCAACAGCCACCGTTACCGTTACTTCCATACTACTTTGCTACTAAATACTTTGCTACGGATTTTAAGTCTTTCAGGTGTGGTTAAATTGACAACTCAACTGCTAATACTTGAGAATATTATTTGGCTCCCCTTGTGTCGAATCAATAAATTTGGGTTGTATACTCTACCCTCGAAAACTGTTGCGATCCCCTATACTTATGGGTTATCACATGCCTTTACCGCATCACGCCGGCGCCCTGCATCGACATTGACTTCGGCGCCAGGCCGCATATCTTTAAATAAATTATCTTGCGTAAATTAATTATGCGAGGATTTTTATATATTTATATTATTATTGTTGGCATACACAATTTTACATGTGCAGGTAATGGACTTCGACTGCGTCACGTGGTCTCTTCGGCAAGCCGACGCCGTCGTCCCAATCGGCGTAAGTCGGCTCGCGTGATCACCTTGTTGGTCGTGTTGCCATACCGACATGTTCGGTTGCCTGTGGGACTTCGGCATCGCCGAGAGAGCTCTACCTCATCGAGCGTTCGGCGCACAGGCCATATTTCTTTTATTACTCACTTTGCATAAATTATTTATTATGCAACACTTTTTTTATTTATTATCATTACTATTATCTCCAGTTTGCACTATTTTTTGTGCACAGGTAAATGATTCGGGTCGGGCAGTGTTGTCACCTCGGCGTACTGACATACCACGTCACCTCGGCTGGACGGGGGGCTTCGTCAACACTTCATTAACCAACGCCGGGGACTTCGGCATCACTCTGCCGGCCTTCATTGGCCGTGCTATGTCACCACTTCGGAGTGCCGAGCTCTTCACTCCGCCACCTCGGGACCGGCTTGGGGGATGGAACCTTGTCCCGCATCAAGCTCGGACCGCGTCATCAATGCCGAACACATTAACCAGCTAATAGTCGCTTTCATGCTGAAAGTTTTAAATTTTTAACTTATGTTCGGTTCGACCATGCTCACATACGTCTTTTGTTAAAAGAAACTCCCCTTACTCATGTTAACTAGGGGCACTTAAAATTTACACGAGCCATTCTATAATAATGTGTTTTCTTCTTGGTCTTTGCAAAGTCTTTTTCTACCGCTCGTTTTTCGACTCGAGTGCATGGTTTATAGCCGGATAGCCTACCTTCTCTCTAAAGCCGCTCGAGTTTAGTTCGCTAAAATGGCCTCGGAGAAGCACTCCGCCTTCGGGATAAGGAGCTTCAAGCCGTAGGCGGACCCGCTTGAAGTCTTGAGATCGGATGTGTCATGTTAAAGAACGACAGAAGCACAATTTTTTTTTAAAAAGAACAATTTCCGGATTGGCACCAAAATCTCGGTTTAGTCCGGATGTCAAGATTTTTCATAAGTTTTTGGGTTTTTCGAGCCTATTGCACTTTTAAACTATTTGTGTTTTTCCAGCATAAGTCTCGTAGTCCAACGCCGAACACCTTTAGAGATTCTGCAAAAACAATCTCGGATATTGCTATATATGCATCGGTTTCGAATTGTGTCTTTGGTCAATAGTTGGGTTGCCCGGCTCCTGTGCTTCCCTCCTACGTTCCGCTTTGTTCGGCTAGGTGTGCAAAGGGAGAACCACTGCGATTGTGCTTCCAACTCGCATGGTTAAGCACCTTAGTGGAGAAAGCCGAAAACTGACTGTCACAATAAGCATAAACTGGTCAGCGATCCAATGACTGTGTTAAATGACGGGCCGTTCATAACATTGGCCCAAGTGTTTACGGCTTGACCTCGGCTGTCGCCGAACACTAACCAGGGGCTAGTAGCTGGCCTCCCAACTTTAAGCTCCTATGACTAAGTAAAAGTTATAAAGCCCGCATATCTGATTGCCTCGTTTCCGCTAACACAACAGCCTTCGGGCACTGAGACGTCACCTAAGGGTTGTTTTTCATTGCGGAAACACCCTGCGTAGCATCTACAAGGGGGTGGAAGCCGATAATTGGCCACTTTCAACTGATAAACGGTAGCAACGGAGTCAAAATAAACATACCATTGGCATTTTTATTTAATATACAAGGGCCACCTTCCGTAATCATCGTTATAAAGCCATAAATATGCATCAATTTGACTTAAGATTTCGGCCAAGCTGGGTTGCCTGGCTCCTATGATTACTCCTACGTTCTCGATTGTTCGGCTAGGAGGTAAAGGGAGCACCGTTGTGATTGTTACTTCCGGGTCATCCGTGTTAGTACCACAGACTGGGAGAAGCCGAAAGCTAGCCGTCTTAAAGAATATAATTGGTCGGCGATGATGGAATTGAAAATTTTGGTCCATTAACAGCCACAGAGATCGGGAACTTACCCCGAACTAAATCCTCAATATTTTTCTCCTGCATCGATCGGAGTTGATGTTTCATGATCATGGTCGGCATGACCACCCAAAGAAAGGAACCGATAGCGGGATTATTTTCTTTGGGAGATGTTTCTTGCATCAAATAGTAATATAACATTATGTTCGCATACCTTTGTTTATACAACCATATGGCCGGATTGCCTTGTTTGTCGCAAACCTCTGCCCTTCTAAAGGCTTTACAAAGTAGGACAAACACTCCCCGTCCACTGGCCGAGGAGGTTGAAGTCGATGGTCGGTCAACAAGGTGTTGTACAATGCGGATCCGAGCATTCAAGATGTAAAGTACTTTGATACATAGAATCATTACACAGAAAAATTGCGAGTAAAATCCATTTACTGCAATCCATCTTTTAAACCCCTTGGGGCCTACCTTGGCGAGCTCGGATTTCGACCAGCTCTAAGCTCCTTTAAGAGATCTTTATTCTCTTTCCGAGAAGTTTGTGTTAAACACAACAAAATTTTCTGTCAAACAGATATCGATCCTTAATTCGGCCACCCATGCCCACATTAAGGCTCGGGGGCTACTGGGCTTCGCACTCATTATTTATAAATATTAAAGGGGCACATCGATCCCCTGATGTGGTGTTGCCACCTGACCAGTGTCTCGGTGGCTACTGCATTGCTTATTCAATGCAGAGAATTCAAAGTGCTTACTGTCCGGCATGACCAAACTATGGGCAAGCGCGTCTTCGGACAATAGTAAGTACCATCTGGGACTTATCCGGCAACAAGCTAATATATCACGGCGACTTATCACAACCCTCTCTCAGGGGCCTGTCCGCCGATCATTATTTCTAATATATTACACTGCGTTTCTATTGCTACGTATGCTGCCGAGGTAGGAGTTGATCCTGAGGCCGGTTTTGCAAATCGACCTGAGTCTCAGGGGCTACTAGGATCAGCAGTTTTATGTTTTCCTTCAGGTGCATCTTGGCTTCCAGACCGACACACACCTTGAGGGCTACCGGATAGATATATACTGGCTATATATCTTGGTAAAGAATAAATTCCACCAATCAAATATATTCACACAAAAATCAGCCCGCGGTCGGGGTGGTGCACCACCTCGGAAGCAGTCCGGCATAAAGCTCGGGCGCCTGTGGCTGGCTCCATAGAGGGCATTTCCGGCATTAAGCTCGGCTGAATTCGCTCAATCTTTTAAAAGACCAAGGTAGTTTATGACACCTCGGACGCTGACCATCGTTGGAGCTTGAAAGTGGTCCCGCATAAAGCTCGGATTCGAATGGCTCATTCCATAGAGAACTTTTCAGCGTTAAACTCGGATAACCTCCTTCAAACTTTTTCAAATCAAGGTGATCTATGACACCTCGGATACAGTCCGGCATTGGAGCTCGGATATAGTCCAGCGTTGGAGCTCGGATATAATCCGGCGTTGGTGCTCGGCTGCAAAAGATATCTCGAATGCAGTTCGGCGTTGGAGCTCGGATGCAAGAGGACACCGCCTCACGGGAACAACTTCAAACCCGAGGTGTGGCGTAAAAAATAATAATAAGGCATTGATAAAGGCCGAGAACTTAAAGGGGCTCTTCGGATACCCGACGGGTAAAATCTTCGGAGTCACTTTGGTGATCCTCAAGATCGAAGATGAGATGATTTGCTGAACCAGTTTTCAAGACCGGCGACCGAAGATGAAGAACGGTTCGGAAGAATCGAGAAGCGTCTCCAACTTGAAGACCGGTTCAGGGGGCTACTAACGGTGTCCTGGACTAGGGGGTACTCACCACCACTACAAAAAATACACTTCCGTGATGATACGTGTTTGTCACAGTAGGTCACGTTCTCCGTCATGCATGTACATCCATGACGATTTTATGGCAGAATCAAGATAATCATACATGTGCTGTCGTAGAAGTGTTCCATGACATAACCAAAATTATCATCACGGAAGTGTCCACTTCCATGACGATAAATCACGCGTCACAGAAGTGCTTTCGTCAAGGGTGACCGACACGTGGCATCCACCGTAACGGAACGCCATTAAGCTATCGAGTCCGGTTTTGGAACTGATAACCCGTTAACAGCCCCGACCAATGGCGATTTTCCACGTGTAAAATCATCATTGGCTGGAGGAAACACGTGTCGGCTCACCGTTGGGACAGATGTCATCCACTCATTGGACGCAAAGCGCCTATGATACATCGACACATGGCACGGCCTAACAAAGGCCCATTCCTGTGAAAAGGCTGGCGCGTTTGAATTGGTCAAAAGGTGGCGGGCCGGCCCACGGCAAGCCTGTTAACGGCCTGTTCGCATATAACCCATTTATAGCCCGCTAACCCAGCGCCCATTTACGGCCTATCTGAATTAGGACTAGTAGCGTCATCTGGGCCGTCCAATATAATTCCAGCCCGTTTTAACTTCTGGCCCATGTATGGCCCATGATGTTTTTTAGCCCATATGAGGCCCTTTGTAACTCTCGGCCCATTAACGGTCTGTGGTAAAACTGGCCCGTAATGAATAGTGTATCACTTTATACCCATTAACGGCACATGGTGAAACTGGTGTAGGAGATATGCCCTAGAGGCAATAATAAATGTCATTGATTATCTCCCGGTTCATAATTATGTTTATGTTCCATCCTATAACTGCTATGGTTCTCGAGTCTGCAATAACCACGAGGATCATGGGCTTGTCTATGCCAGCAACCTTGAGGGCACAATGTTAAGACAACATTTGTGTTGAATCGACCCGGATTGATGTTGTGCTAAGAGATTCATTCGTCACAAGTTAATGGTACATAACACAGAGATGGTTAACGTTTGCATGATTCCTTAGACCATGAGAGTATCGAGTTTCTTCATGCTTGCTTCATGAACATTGGGGTATGTTAAACGTCATCCGTAAATGGGTGGCTATTACGGCCACTTATGGGTTCATGGAAAAGTGTGTCCAAATAACTTGATAGCTCAAGATTGGGATTTTCTCCTCCGACGATGGAGAGATAATCTCGGGCCCTCTCGGTATTACGGTATCCATCATCGTATGGCCAAACACTGTGTGATTTGATCACTGGGATGCCGGAACACGGAAACGAGAAAAGAGAACAAAACCGGGAACGAGGTAACTTGCATGGTGGAAAAATTGTTCATCCACGGAGATGCAACAAATCTCACCTCGGGTGTTTGTGACATATCGCGAAGCAACAGGAATTGCTCACTGCAACTGGAGGTTCACTCGAATATTTATTCGTGTGGGTATAGGGGTCAATATGGGTGTGCACGGCTCCGATGTTGATCATTGATCGGAAGGGCTTCCGGTTCATTTCTATAATTCACCGAACCTATAGGGTCACACGCTTAAGGGTCATCTATCTGATGAATACTAGAAAGGGAATCTGAGAGAAAATCACCGAAAAGGTTCGGACAGTGGAAAAGTTCCGCAGAGAGAGGTCACTGGATGAGTTTCGGTGAAACCGAAATAGTTGTTTCGGGGTATGCCATTAAGTCCAAATGGTTTCGGCACATGCCTGATAATTCTTGGAGGGTGCCAGAATCATTCTGGAAACTTTTTGGAATTTTCAGAAATAAAAAGGGAAATGTTCCGGAGCTGCAGGAACCGGTTCAGATGCTTTTCGCAGATGAAAATCACTAAACTGGAATTGTTCCAGAATGCGTTGAAAATTATTATGGTGAGTACTGGAAATGTTCTAAGCCCACATAAATATTTTCAGTTTGAACGGACGCTGAAAAATGTCGTCGTGAATAGTGAAATAGCTTTTTGGGATATTTTATGGAAAGCCACCATTTGGGGCTTTGCCCAAAAGATCTAGGGATGACATGGAAGGGTGGGAACCTCCTTTTGGGGGGGCCCCAAAAGGGGTGAGACGTTCATGGGTGCAGCTCATCCATGGGGCACCACTTGTCCCTTGTTTTCACTCTTTTGGTCCTTGGGAAGGACTCCATTTCATGTGGGTTTTGGGTTTTCTTGTAAACCCACCCTACCCCTTGGGATTTCCTATAAATAGAGGTGGAGAGGCAGCCCTCCACTCTCATCCCTTGCTCTCATAACCCATGCCATGCATTATCTGGCTTCTTCTCTCCCTCCCACGAAAACAGTATCGTAGAGCCGTAAGGCTATCTGGGTTCCGGCAGGAACTAGTTCTGGACGGCGAAGCCCTGCCGGATAAATGACACCGTATGTGTGCAACTCTGTAGAGAGATCGTAGTTTCGGTCTTAGTTCGTGACTGCCTCCCGAAGGGTTGTCCGTGTGACCATCCGAGTTTCGAAGGTCCTCCCGAAGGGCTGTCCGAGTGACCGTTCGAGTTTCGATGGTCCTCCCGAAGGGCTGTCCGCGACACCGTCCGGGGGGCTGTTCGACCGCCTCGCAGAGGGCTGTCTAAGGAGCAGATGAGGGTATACATCCTCGCGGTTGGGAGGTTGTAAATCCTAGCTGCGGGGATCTGCACCGCCGATCGTCATCGACTCTACTTCCCGCTGCGCCACGAGTCGGTAACGAAAAAGATCAAACCATGTATGCAGTCTCCATAGTGGTCCTGGGCTGATGTGTAGGTTGGATTTTTTTGTTTTCTGTCGCCTTCCCCTATAGTGGCATCAAGAGCCGTGCTATGCGTAGATGCAGGTTTTGATCTAGAATACATGGAGATGTATGGGTATTGCATAATATAATTAGGTTGTAGATGAGATCTATTGCTAAAAATTATTTATGCGAGTGACAGATGAAATATGTTACCCGGCGTTCTTGTTGCTTCCCTAGAATTTGTGTTTGCTCAATCTCGAGATAGTATGGTGGAATTTGACAAAGTTCTGGCAATCTGTGATCCTGATTGATCATGGAAGTGCTATCAGTTCTTTGGGTTCTGCCGTAGTCAAAAGAAAGATGAAATTCGCAGATGAAAGGGCATTGCAGATATGATCTGCAACGGGGTCATGCGTATGACAAAGTTTAGTATGGGGCTCGAGATTTAATTATCTCATGTTTCATACACCCCGAGATGTTAATCTAGCAACTTGAATAATCATACTTGATGATAAAACATTGGTAGCTGCGATTTAAGTCAAAACCTTAGAAGCCACGTAAAATATAATTTTGCATAAACCGATTAGAGGCGTCTAACTTGGTTTTGCAGGATGTGCATGTGATGTGGTATAGCAATGCTCATATTCAATTTGATTATGTATGAGATGACTACATGATGTAATTAACATGACCTGCGTGTCATGATTCGGCATGATGGCTAGAGCCATATGATTGTCACTTTAATGACCTGCGTGTCAACCTTAAGTAATGCACTTATTTTATTAGCTATAGATATAGCAATATTATCTGGTGCATCGACAAGGTGGTGGCAGTCTTCGTGAAGGTGAACACCGACGCGAATGCCGAAGACGAAGGAATGAAAGACTTCTCCGTCATAAAGGGTTATACCATATCATGCTATTATGAATTGCCTGAGATGTTTATCCCTTTGATGCACCCTTTTTGATTGCGTGGTAGTCGCTTTTTATTAGGGTGATCTCTCACTAAAATATCAAGTAGTTAGTGTTCTCCCAAGTGTAGCACCGTCACGGCACCTATCTTTTCGGGCTGCGCCATGGATGCATGGGTACGAACGATTAGAGAAGTGTGAGGCGGGTGAGGTCAGACCTCGCAGCAAGATCACTTGGTTGTCTTGACGTTCATGGCAGGATCGTCCTGAGCTCGGAACACACGCATCGAAAGATGAGCAAGAGTCACATAGAGATGTGATCGGCAAGTTGGCCTAAAGATTAAAATTCCCGTTATGAGATGATGATTCTATGGCGATGAATTGAAGTCTGGATCTTGTATCAGTCAAAATTAATTATGAGAGATATTGATTTGAGTGGGAGCGCACTATTAAATTAACATGTTTAATTCTCAGTGCAATTACATTATGAACACTGTCTAAGTGTTTCTTGCAAAATAGTTGTAGAATAATGGCTCGCGATTCCACTTTCCCTGTTAAAATTGAATAGCTGTTAAATATCTGGTTAAAACTTTACGATTGGTAACGTAATAAGAGGATTGTCATCAAAAGTGCCGAGAAGGACTTTTTCCTATCGCATGGTTTCCGTATCCTCCCGCTAATGCTATGGATCGATCATGTGACTCTCGTCCTTCGATCCAAAAGCTAGAATTTTGTTACGGTCAAGTGGAATATGTTTCCATCCATGAAACCCAAACTTCGAAAGTTGGGATAGTTATATAATATTCATGGAACTGAAAATTATTTCCAGATACAAACAAAGCAATGTTTGTTTGCAAGTATTAGTAAAAGTGTTTACTATGCATTTGACTATTGGGAAAGGGATCCAGAAGAACGCCTGTCATATAATGAAAGGTGAATAACACAACAACTTAAAGAGAAAGGAAGTGTCCAAAGGGTGTTAGTATGACTTACATGCCTAGGAAGTCCGGGGCTAACGCCACTCTTAAGTTGGGTGCTTCTTTTGCGAGTAGGATAAATACTAAAAGTTAAACTGTTAGAAGTATAAAGGCAGAAAGAAAGATGACTGGAATATCCAGCTCATGTATGAATGTCATACAAGTTTTTTATGTATAGTAGGCTGGTCAAAGATATAGTTCTTGGGAATTATGGTTAAACATGTTAATCACTAATTCTTGGGTATTGTGAGTTAATCACACAGATACCCGCTTGATTGCATTCTGTTACGAATCAATGTAAGAGCTACTATGGCCTAAAATGACTAGCCAGAAATGAGGTTAAGGTATACACAGGGAACATAGTAAATGTTACTATACCTTCCATTGGTGTATTGCCGTCTGTATTTATTTTCATAATTCATTTAGAGTTTTACAAACTCTAGCCCATTGCATAAGGTATCTTGCAAGAAGGTTGTTCATAAGAGAACTTTTTATGTTCGATGTTATGAATAACACAAGGGCCATACTTTCATTATGAATGAGATGTATGTTGTGAATATTGATAATAATACAATACCTCTGGGTTTACTTTCATAATTCATTTTAGAGTTTCATACACTCTAGCCCATTGCACAATGTTAGTTGCAAAAGAGTTGTTCATAAAAACAACAATTGTTGTTAAGTATTATGAATAACACGAAGGGCCATGCTTCCATCCAAGATGGGATGTATGTTATGAATATTGATGGTAATATGATATATCCATAACACTGATGCTAAATGTCGCAAGACTAAAAGAATACCACACAAGTGTGGCACTACATTTGGTCACATTGGAGAAACCCGCATGGAAAATTCCATTATGATGGATTTTGAAGTCTTTTTGATTTTGAATCATCTGACACTTGCAACTTTCCTCCGAAAAGTGAAGTGACTAAAATACCGTTCACATGCCATAAGGAACGAACAACAAACTTATTAGTGATCATACATTTGATGTGTGTATTCCGATAAGTGTTGTTAGTGGTGGATTTATTTATCTTCAGAAATGACTCAAGTAGATATATGGATATTTACTTGATGAGACGTAAGTCTGGATCCTTTGAAATCATTCGAAAGGTTTTCAAAAATGAAGTAGAAGTTATTGTAACAAGAAAATTATGTTTCTGCAATTTGATTGCACAAAGGAATATTTGAGTTACATGTTTAGCGAATGTCAGATGAGTTGTGAAAGGGTTTTCATAACTTGCACCTCCCGGAACACCACTGCAAGTGAAAAATCCGTGGAGATGTAATCTAACCATTTATGACATGGTAAGGTCAAGGAAGACATAAATAAATTTGCCATTATCCCTTTTAAAGTGATGCTTTAGAGACTGCGGCTTTTAAACTAAAAAGAGCTACATCGGGTCTATTGAAATGAAGCCATGGTATGGTACGCCCAACCATGTTGTATCTTTTCTTAACATTTGGAATATGGGGCTTGTGTAAAAGGTTACAAACCTATTCCAAATCAGACAAGTGCTAGTTTGTAGGTTATACCAAAATGTTGGGTATTCCTCCCTCACTATACCGAGGCAAATAGTTTTGCCGCGAAACGGTGTGCTTTTAAAGAGAATGGTTCTTTCAAAAAGGTGAGTGGGAGAATAGTGCAACTCGACGAGATAAACAGTATCTTCGTCATCAGATCAAAGGAAAGAGACCTTGGAAGTAATTCCAGAGTTTCCTACCGCGACTGATACGAAAGTCTCTACAATAAAATGTATGAACTTCGGTTGAACTTGCAGCTGAACCACGTAGGCAAGGCTCGTGCAAACCTCTTAGGTGCGCAAACGAGATATTGTTGTTAGACAACATTATACCTACGATACACAAGGAAGCGTTGATGGGCCCTGACTCCGGAATTGGCTAAACGCCAATACAACCTGAGTTAGTTTCCATATAAGTGATTCAAGATTAAAACCTTGATACACCTTTCAGAAGACTTAGAGTCTAACGAATATTTATGGAACTTAAAACTGATATGGATAAAAATGTTTTATCCATAAAGCTCGACTTGTTGAAATAACAAGTTCAAGAGTTGACTACGATGAGGTTGTTTTAATCGTAGCGATGCTTAAAGTCGGTTCGGGTTGAACTAGCAATTAATACATATTTCAATCATGAGATATGAAACATGGATGGCAATAGGATTTCCATCTGATGGAAATGAAACCAAGGACTTGCATGTGTTACAGTCCAAGGCATTTTGTCTATCCAGAGGATGCTAGTAAGGGTGCAAACTTCAGAGTTCCAGCGATGGACAGAAGAGAGCAAAATGGAGTTGGAATCTTCGTGCTTTGATGAAATGGTCAAAGGGGTTTGACTTCATCAATGGGTAACAAAGATGCTTGTAATTCAAGAAAGTAAGTGGGAGCGTAATAATATTTCTAAAAACCTTGTGTGCTTGACAAATTGTTAATTGGAAATAAATTTCTTGACACGAATTAGGACTTCATTTGAAAATAGTTTTTTGATGAAGTGCTTAGGCTAAATAGCCTCAATATTAGGCATACTGATCTATGACGATAGATTTACCTAATAGGGCTAAGCAATGAATACATATTGACAAGGTGCTAAAACCTTTTAGCATTTAAAACCGCCAAGGAGTGATTCTTGCCGGAGTCACAGGGAAGAGTTTTTTGCAAGACTCGGTGTCCCAAAACACTGATGAGCAAAATACATTATGCAGATTCCACGCAATTTTGTGTTTGGATTAATCATGCAGTCCATGGTATGTAAAACAACCAGATATGTCCGATACTCCCAAGGTGTTGCGAGTATGGATACTAAAGTGATCAAAGTACTGATCGTGGGACAACAGTGAAAGATGTCATTGAGTACTAGAGTAAGTACTAATGATATGTTTTCTCACAAGTGGAGATCATGAAGAGTTCGTTGTAAAATGTTACATCGATATAGTCTTCATCTTTTCTCCATGCGATTTTCGATTTAAGTTAAGGGTTTTGTGTAATACACAATATGGTGGCACGGTAGTTGGAAATTGTTCCCAATAGGATACTGTTGCGAATTCTATAACAAATGACTAAGTATGTTGACGCTTTAGAAGCGACAAACAAGATGTTGAATCATATAGTTCATTTATGAACTTAGTATGGTTCCAAGATGGCTTTTGTCAATGGGACACTACTGCAGGTAGTTTCTCCATAACTCAGTCTGAGGAATCCAGGTTCGACCTGTGATTCACATACATAAAAGCCAAGTCCGCACAAAATATGAATTTTGTGAAAGCGTGAAAATGCGAGGATATGCAGAGATACACACGGAGCTGAAATTGTCAAATCCGATGGACATCAGGCTATACCACATGCGAAGCATTTTTTTACACCAGTATGCCATAGGTGTAAAGTGCATTAGCATTAACTAGATTATTGACTCTAGTGCAAGTGGGAGTCTGTAGGAGATATGCCCTAGAGGCAATAATAAATGTTATTGATTATCTCCCGGTTCATAATTATGTTTATGTTCCATGCTATAACTGCTATGGTTCTCGAGTCTGCAATAACCACGAGGCTCGGAGGAAGACTCATATGCACGTGTGGAATAATAAACGACAAAATGTATTCCTACTTTGGCCTCTAAGAGTAGCTCAAGTATTGCATGATGGTTCTGTTTTCCTTATCATGGGCATGTCTATGCCAGCAAACTTGAGGGCACAATGTTAAAAGAACATTTGTGTTGAATCGACCCGGATTGATGTTATGCTAAGAGATTCATTCGTCACAAGTTAATGGTACATAACACAGAGATGGTTAACGTTTGCATGATTCCTTAGACCATGAGAGTACCGAGTTTCTTCATGCTTGCTTCATGAACTTTGGGGTTTGTTAAACGTCATCCTTAAATGGGTGGCTATTACGGCGGCTTACGGGTTCATGGAAAAGTGTGTCCAGTAACTTGATAGCTCAAGATTGGGATTTGCTCCTCCGACGATGGAGAGATAATCTCGGGCCCTCTCGGTGTTACGGTATCCATCATCGTATGGCCAAACACTGTGTGATTTGATCACTGGGATGCCGGAACACGGAAACGACAAAAGAGAACAAAACCGGTAACGAGGTAAATTGCATGGTGGACAAATTGTTCGTCCACAGAGATGCAACAAATCTCACCTCGGGTGTTTGTGACATATCGTGAAGCAACAGGAATAGCTCACTGCAACTGGAGGTTGACTCGAATATTTATTTGTGTGGGTATAGGGGTCAATATGGGTGTCCACGGCTTCGATGTTGATCATTGATCGGAAGGGGTTCCGGTTCATGTATATAATTCACCGAACCTATAGCGTCACACGCTTAAGGGTCATCTATCTGCTGAATACTAGACAGGGAGTCTGAGAGAAAATCACCAGAAAAGTTTCAGACAGCGGAAAAGTTCCGCAGAGAGAGGTCACCGGATGAGTTTCGGTGAAACCGAAATAGTTGTTTCGGGGTATGCCATTAAGTCAAAATGGTTTCGTCACATGCCTAATAATTCATGGAGGGTGCCAGAATCATTCTGAAAACTTTTTGGAATTTTCAGAAATAAAAACCAGAAATGTTCCGGAGCTGCAGGAACCGGTTCATATGCTTTTCGCAGATGAAAATCACTAAACTGGAATTGTTGCAGAATGCGTTGAAAATTGTTATGGTGGGTACTGGAAATGTACTAAGCCCACATAAATATTTTCAGTTCGAACGGACGCTGAAAAATGTCGTCGTGAATAGTGAAAGTGCTTTTTGGGATATTTTATGGAAAGCCACCTTTTGGGGCTTTGCCCAAAAGATCTAGGGATGACATCGAAGGGTGGGAACCTCCTTTTGGGGGGCCCCACAAGGGGTGGGACGTTCATGGGTGCAGCTCATCCATGGGGCCCCACTTGTCCCTTGTTTTCACTCTTTAGGTCCTTGGGAAGGACTCCATTTCATGTGGGTTTTGGGTTTTCTTGTAAAACCACCCTACCCCTTGGGATTTCCTATAAATAGAGGTGGAGAGGCAGCCCTCCACTCTCATCCCTTGCTCTCATACACATGCCATGCATTATCTGGCTTCTTCTCTCCCTCCCACGAAAAGAGTTTCGTAGAGCCGTAAGGCTGTCTAGGTTCCGGCAGGAACTAGTTTTGGACGGCGAAGCCCTGCCAGATAGATGACACCGTATGTCTGCAACTCTGTAGAGAGATCGTAGTTTCGGTCTTAGTTCGTGAGTGCCTCCCGAAGGGCTGTCCGTGTGACCGTCCAAGTTTCGAAGGTCCTCCCGAAGGGCTGCCGAGTGACCGTTCAAGTTTCGAAGGTCCTCCCGAAGGGCTGCCCGCGACACCGTCCGAGGGGCTGTTCGACCGCCTCCCGGAGGGCTGTCTCAGGAGCAGATAAGGGTATACATCCTCGTGGTTGGGAGGTCGTAAATCCTAGCTGCGGGGATCCGCGCCGCCGATCGTCACCGACTCTTCTTCCCGCTGCGCTACGAGTCGGTAACAAAAAGATCAAACCATGTATGCAGTCTCCATAGTGGTCCTGGGCTGGTGCATAGGTTGGATTTTTTTTGTTTTCTGTCGCCTTCCGCTACAACTGGCCCGTAATGAAGAGTGTATAACTTTATACCCATTAACGGCCCACTATTCCGTTGGGCCGTTTCCAGCCCATGTTATCTTTCGGCCTTCTCAGGGCCCATTTATTCTTGGGCTCATTTCCAGCATTCGTTTACTTAAGGCCCGTTACTGTCATTTTTTGCTAGTTGGCCAAATTCAGCCCATGGTTACAGTCGGCCCATTTGTGGCTCGTTAATACGTTGGGCCGTTTTCATAGCATCATCAAATACGGCCTATTAACGACGGCCCGTTATGGTCGGCCCATGAACGGACGATTTCAACTCTAGCCCATTTATGGCCGTAATGTGGTCTGTTATTGGCCCTTGTTTGGCCAACCGATCATACGGCCCGTAGAAGGCCCATTGTGTCTATGGCCCGTATAAGGCCCATTGTTTCTATGCCCCGTAGAAGGCCCATTGTTTCTACGGCCCGTAGGAGGCGCATGGTTATTGTGGCCTAGTTTTAAAAATTAGGTTATTGCGGCCACCAGCAAACCACGGAAAAAGAACTACACTTACTACAAGAGAACGAATAAACAAGACAATAAGGAAATAAATTAGCAAGCAACTTACGCTAGGCTATCTCGGCTATTACACATATTACATCCACTAGGCATCAAAGTTCGCCACCAGTGCAAATATAGGGAACAAAGCAGCATATAAACGCCGAAGCAAAACTAGTCCAGAACTAAAACCACTTCAGAAGAGCTCAAGAAACAATATCCTAGGTACCCATAATGCTGGCAAGAGGCTTAGCAAGCTTATTAACTTTCTCTTGTTTGGCGCTTAAATCCTCCAGCACTTGTTGTTGCACCAGAAACTATGCATCTGAATTCTGCAGGGACTTCCTTAGTCCTTCGGCTTCCTGTCGCATAACATTTGATCGATGTCTTTCAACTTGAAGTTGAGTCTCAAGAAGCTGAACTGATTCAGGCAGCGAGTTCGAAGAGCTGGTGCCAGCAGTAGTAGCCAGTAACTCGAACACTACATCAAGACAGGACTTTGGGGTTTTCTCAGTGTCTTCAATATAGTTTTTATCAGCTTTCTTGGAGACCAATAGGGATGTCTCACTATCTTGACCCTTATCTGCATTACTTCCTTTACCATTGCATAACGGGGTACTCTTCTCCAATATTTTATCCGCATTCTAAAAGAGAAACAAACAAGCACATCACAGGTTTACAATGTAGTATATGAAACTCATTTTGGTAAACCAGTTCAGTAGTAAGGTGGACAGGATAACATCATGAAACAAACATATATCTATGTAGTATGGTCACTGTATGGTCTATATCATTCTAGTTTATGCTACCAAATCAAGATAGATACAGTTCGAATCATATCTATTTAAGACAAAGCAGCATAGACAGAATGTAAGTGTGGGAAACTACACAACAATAACAACACACTACAAAAAAAGACACATCCATGACATTTTGGGCCGAACAAAAATTTTTTCTGTCATACTTATGACACTTCTATGACGATAATTGTGACAAAACCCGGTATCATCATAGATGTGGTGGGGTCCTACTTCTATGACAAATAATCATGACAAAAAATCGGCTTTTCGTCCTGGGCGAGCTGGAGACGCAGCTGCATGACATTCTTTGGGCCGTCCATGACGGAAAAAACCATGGTAGAAGCGAGGGCGAGGAAAATATCGGGGTGTTCCCGGTTACGGTGGGTGGTCGGGGCCGAGCGATGCGCGTTTCTCTCATACACACACGCGCGTGGGGCCGAGGCGTTGGGCTCTAACTGAACCCGAGCGAAGCGTTGGGCTCTAACTGAACCCGAGCAATTGCACTGCAGGCTACGCGTTACTGAACCTGAGCGATCGATCGATGGTTGTTAACTGAACTCGATCGAACGATTCCTTCGCTACTGCTGCTAACGGAAGCCGATCGATGCTGCCTCTGGATGAACAGTGAGCGTTGCTGGGGGGGTTTGGATGAACAGTTCCCGGTGGGGTGGGATGAATAGGACCCCGTGGTGTTGCCTCTCGATGAATAGGACCCCGATCGATCGAGCCGGTTGGGGTTGGATGAACAGGACCTCGTGGAGGGCAGGATGAACAGGACCACCCCGTGGAGGGTAGGATGAACAGTAGACGGTGGAGGGCTGGATGAACAGTTGCCCGTGGAGGGGTGGTTGAACAGGAGCCCATGGAGAGGGCTGGTTGAACAGTAGCCGGTGGAGTAGCGCGCGGTGGAGGCTGGATGAACAGGAGCCCGTGGATGAACAGTCGCAGGTGGAGGCTGGAGGAGGTCGACGGTGGATGAACAGTAGCCCGTGGAGGCTGGAGGGGGTCGACGGTGGAGATGAACAGTATCCCGTGGAGTCCCGTTTTGCGGTACGCCACACCCCTCCCGATGAACAGGACCCCCGTTTTGACTGTAGCACTCCAACACAAGTCCGTTTCCTCCGTTTTGTGGTACGCCACACCCCTCCCGATCAACAGGACCCCCGTTTCGACCGTAGGAGGTCTGTTTCCTCCGTTTTGCGGTACGCTAGACCCCTCCCGATGAATAGGATCCTGTTTTGAACATGGTCGGTCGAGCACAAGGCCATTTCCTCCATTCCGTGGTACACCAGTCCTCGTTTCCATCGGCTGTTCCGTCCAAACCCTCCCGATGAACATGACGACGCATTCCGTTCCGACCCAGCCGGTTGGCTCCCCATGAACACGACGGCGACGCTGTTTCTCCATTCGAACCCAGCCATGTTCACAAGCCCTGGCCGTACGTATGCGTGAGTAGGCGTTCGAGACCCTGCCCGTATGTACGTACGTGGCCGTATTTTCTTTCTTGCACACTGGCCGCTGTACGTACGTGTACATGCTACGTGCGCGCCTCTACTATGACACGTGCGCGCCTCTACATCGACCAGTACATACATACACGTTCGCGACCAGAATGACAACGCTACGTACGCTTCGACCAGGTGGGTCCCGACTGTCAGGCACTTCCTTACCTGCGAAGATGTAGCTGGTGGGTTCCAGCAGTCAGGGGCCGAATGTTTTTTTGCCCAGACACACTTCCTTGCATGCGAAGATGTAGCTGGTAGGTCCCAGCAGTCAGGGGGAAGCGTTTTTTCCGCGAAATACAGTTGCCCGTTCGGTGGGTCCCTGCTGTCAGGTGGAGGAATAATTATTTTGCGCGTAATAAGGAGGCACTTCCTTGCGGCCGCCGTGGACCCAGTTGTCAGCCTCTCCACGTACAGTACTCTTCCGATGGAAGTCGTTCCTTGACCATGTTTACCACGCCGCGCCGAGAGCACCAGGGCAGTGGACGACGGCGAGGCCTAGGAAGGGGACGACGCGGAGCCGGGGAAGACGCGGCAGTGGAAACCTGCGCGAAGAGGAGTACGAGGGTTCACTGGTTCGGCTGCGGTGTGAGGCTGCCATCCCCGCAGGGCCTGGCCAGTGGTGGCAATAGTAGGGGGCAGTGAGGCCTCTGCGGCAGCACAGCCGGCCATGGGAGGCAAGAGCATGCGGCACGACCGGCGCTGCATTGGGCGGCTGGAGCAAGAAGACCAGAGGTTGAAGAAGCACTACGGCCGTTGGATGGACATCGTACAGTCACTGGAGCTAGAATCGTTCATATTGACTAAGTTGACAAAGCACTCCGTCCCCTTCAACTTAGTAGGCCCATAAGTCAGCCTCCCACCAAGGTGGGTCCCAACTAGCAGGGGAAGTATTCATTTTTTTTGCGTAATAAGGAGGCACCTCCAGTGGGTCCGAGCTGACAGCGGGGGGAACGTTTTTTTGCGAAATATGTTGGCCCGTCCGGTGGGTCGCAGCATTTAGGGGGGAACGTATTTTTCGCCAAATACGGTGGCCCGTCCGGTGGGTCCCTGCTGTCAGGTGGAAGAATAATTATTTTCCGCGTAATAAGGAGGCACTTCCTTGCGGCTGTCGTGGACCCAGCCGTCAGCCTCTCCACGTACAGTACTCTTCCGATGGAAGTCGTTCCTTGACCACGTTGACCACGCCGCGCCGAGAGCACCAGGGCAGTGGACGACGGCGAGGCCTAGGAAGGGGATGACGCGGAGCCGGGGAAGACGCAGCAGTGGATGCCCACACGGAGAGGAGTACGAGGGTTCACTGGTTCGGCTGCGGTGTGAGGCTGCCGTCGCCGTAGAATAACAGGGGGTGTGGGTGAGTGGAGGGATGCCCTGGCCAGCGGTGGGAGTAGTAGGGGGCGGTCAGGCCTGCGCGGCAGCACAGCCGGCCCCGGGAGGCAGGAGCAGGCGGCACGACCGGCGCTGCTTTGGGTGGCTGGAGCAAGAAGACCAGAGGTTGAAGAAGCACGACGGCCGTTGGATGGACATCGTATGGTCACTGCAGCTAGAATCGTTTATATTGACTACGTTGACAAAGCCTTGGTACGCATCAACTTAGTAGGCCCACAGGTCAGCTTCCGAAACGGTGCGCCCCAGATGTCAGGGGAGGAATCATTTTTTGGGAGGGTGAAGCTAGAATATCCGAGATTGAAGAAGAAGCACGGCATCCGTTCGATGGACATCAGACGACCACTGCTGCTAGAACCGTGTGTTCACTATAAGTTGACAAAGCCTTGCATACGCGTCAACTCTCTTTTTTTAGGGGACGCGTCAACTTAGTAAGGCCACAAGTGTGTGGCAGAGAACTTATAGCCCATTTGAAATTTGTAAGAATGTGCAGCCAATTTTTGAATTCTAATGGAATTTATTACAGCCCATTTACAGTTTGTTGAAAGTACAGCCCATTTCAACCAACCGTTCAAAACAGAATTCAATAAAATTGCCCACATTTTGATGGGATCCGAAATATTTTTATCCTGAAATTTCTAGTCAGATTAAATACAATTTCAATATAAAATTATATTACGTAAAAATCCAACGAAACATTGCGCTCGCAACAATTAATGAAATTAAAATTCTCAATATCCAAAAATAATATTTTATAAAGTAATTACGTGTTTGGTGCATTTTTTATAGTTACTGCCCAGTTTTTATAATTACATCCCATTTATTATTTCTTAAAGCCCATTTTCTTGTTAAGCCTAATGCATCCCTCCTAGGAAAGATTTGCAGCCCAGCGGGGCGGAGAATAACAACTTGACCTTGCCTGGGTATTCCTAAAAAAAGTATAGCTGGGCTAGCCATTTTCAACTTGAAAAAAATTAATATTTGGGCTGGATGCTTGGCCTGGTCTAGACGGGCCACAGCCCGCCCAGTTAATAGTTGCAGCGATGTTTTCGTTGTTGTTCAGAGGAGAAAAATTAATATCTGGGCTAAACATCGCTCAAGAAAAACTCTGCAGTGCTCACAGCTCAAAAACACAAATACTGCTCGAGCTGCTTGGTCCCAGCTGTCGGCCGCTTCTTGTGCAATTCTCTCGTTTATTGACTACATAGGTTGACAATGGTGTGGGACCGTGATGTCAGGAAACTAGGAGGAAGCAAAAAAAATATAGTTTTATATACTAATAAGGAGGCACTTGCGTGCGTGCGGCTATGGCCCTGGTAGGTCCCCACTATCATCCTCTCCAAGTAAAGTCATCTCCTCATCCTCATGTCCGTTGACCATGTTGACAACGCGAGACGGCGGTGCCATGGCGAGCACAACAACTCGAAGGACGACGGAGAGGGCCTCGTGGGCCCTACGGATGGTCTGATACAGCGCCAGCTGCTCATTCGGGAAGCTAGGATCATAGGGCCACATGTCCACGACGGCATTGTCCTTCGCTTGTTCACCGGTGCTCGTTGAGGAGACAGAGGTTGTAGTACAGGTCCTACTGCACTGGTAGCTCTTCCGCCATTAGGGCGTCAAAGTGCGGCCGCACCTGCTCTATGATGAACACGGCATGAACTGGCTTGGACAGTTGCGCCGACTCCTGGTCGGAAGCTACGTCCATCGTCTGATTGTCGTCGCTCAGCTTGGCGAGGTAGCTGGCGAGCCAGCATGTCCGGCTGCTGGACCGACCCGCTGCCAAGCAGGAGTCTGACTGCCCTGGCCCACCTAGACCGCCTCCCTCGCCCGCGCGCGCTTTCCGGCCGAAACGGTCAGCACCGCCCGCCCTGCTTCCCGGTGCATGCGATTGCTCCGCCTTCAAACGACACAAGTGCCGTCCATCCATCCTTCTGCCGCCCACATTAATTATACGCGGTTGCCGAGGCGGCTACTCGGGCGCTACACTTCCGTCCCTCCGCCGCCCACCATTGCTATATAAACTACTGCGCCAGCCATAGCCGCAGTCATCCGCATCCGTTCCTATTCTCCTGTCCACACCACTACTGCCCACCATGCATGGCTTCCTCGCGCTCCAGCGCTCTTCGGGACGGGCGCACGACGGACCACAAGGAAATGGCAGCCATTGCTGTCGAATGACTGGCCGGTAGGCAGCCGGAGAACGACGATGTCCCAATGGAGAACATAGTAGTCGATGATCCAGCGGCAACCCCCTCCTGCACGCCATCCTCGCTGGTGTATTGCACCATCACCATCGGCGAGGCCCGTGCCCAATATATGGACACGGTGAGGCAGAAGCGTGACGAGCAGTTCTGGGAGGCGCACGCTGACGCCGCCTAAAACCACCATCTCCTCCAGGAGCACCTGCGGGCGGAGGAGCAGATCGCCGCGGAGCGGGCGGAGCAGGAGGCGCTGCTCGACTCGTACCGCTCCGCCCGCGAGGGCCGCCTCGAGTGCTGGCGGTACTGCATGCGGGTGGCGGAGGCTGGGGCCTCCTACAAAGAGGGCGATGAAGCGGGCGAGGCGCTGTTTGGCGAGACCGAGGACGAGGCAGAGGACAATGCTGGCTCCGACGACTCCCCGCGGCGCCAACAACGAGGCAGAGGACACCGCCGGCTCCGCCGAGGTCCCACCCTGCCGGCAACGAGGGGGAGGATTTCCCCCGCTCCGCTGAGGCGCCGCCCGCCGGCAACGAGACAGAGGACATCGCCGGCGCTGCCGAGGCCCCGCCCCGCTGCCAACGAGGCCGCGCCACACAGAAACGAGGAAGAGTAGAACACGGTAGGTCACCGCCGCTCGGGTCCAAGTAAGGCCACTGCTGCTACCCTTCGGTTGCTGGCACTGAGCTGTACATCATGGAGCAATTCTATGATTACAGGATGATTGAAGAGCACTCCGTGGTTGAGCAAGCTCATGAGATACGGTCATTTGCTAGAGAACTTGAGCACTTCAGCTGTATGCTACCGGACAAGTTTGTTGCCGGAGGTATCATCACTAAGCTTCCTCCGTGGATCTCATTGGCACTCTTGATGTGGAAGAAAAGGCGAGAGCAAAGGACACACGTGCTTGAGGAATTGAGGGAGGATCTAGTGCCAATCTGGTACAGAAGAAGAACTTCCAACCCCACAAGTTCTAGAACAAGGGCAAGTTTGATGGTAAAGCAAAGTTTGATGGGAAGAACAAGGTTGTGCAACACACGAACTTCAAGAAGAAGAATGACAAGAAGAAAGGTGTTTGTCATGTGGGGATCCTGATCATTGGGCTCCTAGTTGCCCTAATCGCTATGACAAGCTAGGCGGGTTGACCACTGACTGCCGGTTAGCTTCTTGGCGGCGACGTGGAGTCGGAGAGCTATGTTGGAGCAGGACGCTGCTTCTACTTAACTGCTGGTGCAATTGGCTTACTAACACGTGGGCCCAACAGGCATCTGGGCCACATGTCAGTTACGCAACTGCACCTACAGTTAAGTCACTGAAGCTTCTGTTCGGCTCAGCCGGACACAGGTGGGTAGCTTCGGTTAATTAATTATACCTCCAGCGCACCCCTTTTTAGTTGAAGAATGTGTGAAATGTAATGAAATCCGGCATGTTTATATGAAATCCGACTGTGTATGAACGAATTTATTTCGATTAGTTCGAATTTTTGTATCACTGGCATTGGATGAAAATGCAAAACAATACGTACTAGCATTATTCCCAGGGTGATCACCTCGTTTGCAGCAGTTTCACATGTACTCCCTCCGGTCCTTTCTAGTCTGCATGCATGTTTTGTCTGCAGTCAAAGTATCTCTACTTTGACCAATCTTATAGAAAAAAGTATGCACTTTCACAATGTGCGAAGTAAAAAGCAACAGAAGGAGTACAAAGAGTTTGAGCAGCTTTTTAGCGTTCTATACATTGCAATCAAACACATAGGCCTGGCAATTCAAAGAAAATATTCAAAACAATCGATGATTATGCATCTCAGCGATTCACATGTCAGAGCCGATATTTACTTCACAACTAAAGAATAAAGAAAAAATGGATCGACGCTGCTGACAGCAAAGGGCGTCCCATTCGAAAATATCAAACGCATGTGTTCTTGCTAAAATCAACGAGCAAAATTTGACAAGGTTTTCCCATTCCAAAATATCAAATGCCTACGATTGTGGAATTGGCAGGGTTTGCCATCAGTTCGGACATTGACATGGCACCTCGTGCTAAATAAACCAGCTGTTCTTTTTGTGCAGCTCCACCAAAATCAACCAAATTCGCGCGTAGCTTATATGATTTCGCCCTTATATGTTGCAATGCCTTGAACTTATCGGCACCTCCTTTCTTGTGGTGGAAATGAATGATTCGATGTATTTATGAACATTTTGTGCAGTTCCCATTGAAATCAAGCTGAGCACCCATGTTTGCACAAATACAAAAAAGTGATTAGTATAAAGCAAACTGTACAATGAATTGACAGTTTAAACATGCACCTACATGGTCCATGTAGAGCACACTTTTAAAAAAATGGAACTCAACGGAAAGAATCCTAGAACAACATTGTACTCGCGCATCACAGCAAGAAAATGGAGATTTGTCAGTCCTTCTGAGCTGAAGTTAGTTTGGTATTGTGGGGGGTAATGTAACCATCCTTCAACCGCTCCTTCTGATGAGAAGATAGACATGGCTTCTTCATCCTGGCATAATCGGAACTAGTCACTTCATGTACTACATATTCTTCTTTAGAGGAGGATGATCCTGTTGTGCAAAGACAAGAGGATAACTAAATGCTAGCATCCCTGTTTTCTCGAAAAAAAAGGAAAGGAAATATTTAAAATAGCACAGATGGGGCACTTCTCAAGGACAGTACCACTTTTTGATGACAGTATCTAAACAGTAGCACAACACCAATAGAGATGACAAAGCTCAATCATATGGATGAAATCAGTGGGCGAGTACCAACCTTTGTCAGGAGGCTTATTGTGTAGAGCATACAGATGAAGCACTTCTCCGAAACCATCTGTTGCTATCTACTGTGGTGGCCATGCTTACTATATACCCCTCGATTAGATTAATGTTTCCAACATCTTCTTGTGCAGTTCCACTACAATATATGGTATCTTCAAAGAAGATCCCTGTTTGCACAAGTAGAGATAATTACGTATTACATTAAGAGTGGCATCAAATCAGTGGCAAAATAATTGCTCGTTCCAGCCATAGCAATAAATTAAGATGCAAAACTATATCATTACTTGTGTCATCACAGTTCCAGTGCTTCATTACAGCACCAGTAGTTGATTTTTGTTTTTCTTCCGCTTGTTCTTCCCCTTCATCACTTGGTTCAATAATAGACAAGCTTTGCCTTCAATGTAAGATTTGGCATGTCAATTAGGTTGCACAAGTATAGCACTAAACAATGACATTAATTTTCTGATGAAAGTGGAAAAATACATGCCAACAGTTGTGAAATATCCTTATCTTACCTCAATGGGATATTGCGGTGCACATACAGATTGGAAGTCTTGTCTCCATTTGTGCAGTTCACTAAAATCAAGCAACATTACCGTACAAGTAGCACAACATATGAAAGCACACTGCAGAATCATGTGAAAGAAGGCTAGTACTGACCTCTCATGACACGGAATTCAAACAACTCACAAGAAGAAGTTCTGAACCAAATTTGCCAACATGGATAGGAAGTAAGATCTCCTCTTGTGCAGTTCCACTAAGATCAAGCAATCAAGCAACGTTGTCGTTGTGACATTTTGGTTGAAATGCACAAAACACTCTTAAAACAAAAGTGTTTTGTGAAGTGCAACAAAAGGTCACAATGGCAACGAGGTGAAGTAGATAACTCTGTTTACACAGAGGTGCAAAGGAAACAACTAGTGGTCAATAACGGTGGATGACACAGAAGCCAACAAAAAGAAGTATCTACCTTATTTAAATGGGAAAGAAAGCAAGATAGTAGCATTGGAGGAGAAGGAGAAACTTGACCGGTCATTCCTCTAATCAAAGCCCTGGTTTCTGTCTCTAAATGCAACAATTAATCCAAACAACTAACATATGCCGTTTTAGCTACCATGCAGGGCCACGTATTAACTCGCATGCAACCCGACTTTGATTTCTTGACTGATCAACGCGTAGTTGCGCTCCATGCATTGGGTTTCTGGGGGAGATAACAAGGCAGAGTAATTAAGGAGCATTTGGTTACATTGCTTAGGCTGGTCATAGTGGTGAGTAACTTGGACTAGTACACCATGCATATGTTACTAGTCTATGTTACTACTACGTGAAGTTTGCCGTCGGAAGCGAGCCGATCTGGATCTCCTGAGCAAGCAAGGTTTTTCTAGCCCACCCAAGCTAACTGGCCCACAAAAGCTAACATATTTTAACGCTTCCAAATGCCTAACCTTGCCCGGCTATGCTATAAGCTGTTCTTGCTAAGGATCCAAACGCTTCCTAAGTAACAACGCTCGCTAGCAACGAGGCCAGGAGGGGATTGAGATGCGAAATTAATGGACGACGCCTAAACATTTTGGGAATATCTGATTTACGTAGGATGACTTAACACCTAGACGGAGCGAGTACTACTCCTCAATCCAGGTTTGATGGAATATTCGTCACCTCTTCTCTTCTTGTACATACTCCATTTGTATCTCACTCCTGTGTCTTCGCACTCGCACGATATTCCTATTCTATGAACCTGTGTGTGCGTGTGCGTGTGCGTGTGCGTGTGTGTGTTTAACATCATGTGTGTGTTAGAGAGAGCAACAGATCGACCTACTCCTACAGAGTGATGTTGTGTAGTGTACGATTTTAGCCGCGAGAGTCGGTGCATCCTCTCGTTTCCGGGCGTCCGGTAGGGACAGGCGGACAGCTGCCACGCCCGCTCCTGACCAGCCTGGCCCACCCAAAGCCCCTCCATCGCCCGCGCGTGCTTCCCACCCGAAACGGTCAGCGCCGCTCCATAGAATCGGTGTCGCATTCATGCCCGGGCAGAGCGGATGCGACCTCTCACTGGGGCCTGCGTTGAAGGGAGAAGGGGATTCAAGAGTGATGGTTGCTTCGAACGTCCAACTTACTGCTGGGTCTATGTGATTTGACGGCTCATTGGTCATTATTACTGAGGTGGTAGGACTGCTGGATGTCCCACACTTTCGGCGAAAGGAGGTACTACTAGATTACAATTTTCTCCATTCTTACGACGGAGGAGTGCAAGAGTAGTGAAAAGACGCAGGCTTAGTGATTACATGGCCCACCTCACACTATCACCATATTTTCTGGACACCGTGCGACACCTAACTCTTTACATAGTACTCCCTCCGTTCCTAAATATAAGGCTTTGTAGAGATTCCACTAGGTGGACTACATACGGAACAAAATGAATGAATCTACACTTAAAATGCATCTATATATATCCGTATGTGGTTCATGGTGAAATCTCTACAAAGACTTATATTTAGGAACGGAGGAAGTACTTGTATAGTACGTACTGTAATTTATCAGTGAGATAGTACAATGCTATGAAGCTTCCAGCTTCTGTTACATGTATATTGCGTCCGAGGTTGCCCGTTGCAACATTTCATCAAATACAAAGGAGACTAACATGCATGCTATTGCATCTCAATGATTGACAGATCATAGCAAATATGTACTCCCTATGTTCCAAAATAAGTGTCTCAACTTTATGCTACATACGGAGCAAAATGAGTGAATCTACACTCTAAAATACGTCTATATACAGCAGTGTTTGGAGTATGTACTAGTAGTTCATATTGAAATCTACTAAAGGACATATACATTCCAAACAATATGATAATCTCTCTAACCAAGGTAGTAGGGACGAGGAGTAAACGGAGGGAGTAGTAAAATTTTCTCCTCGTCCTGCGAGAAACCGCGCGCGTGGGCGAGGGAGCAGGCGTAAGGCGTACAGTACTACTACTACTCATGCAGTCCCCATTGAAACAGAGACAGCTAAAGAAAAAAACGATCCATGCAGTCCCTAGCCCTTGAACCGTAAACCCTAACCAGGCTTTAATTTGCTGGCAACGTCGGCGCTTCCTAAGAAATGAAGTTTGCAACCCTTTGACCATCGGATCATTTTGTGCTGTTTCACCAAAATCGAGAGGAGCATCCCTGTGGCAAAGAAATTGAAGAAGCGTGATTAGAATAAGATTACTAGGACTAGTTGATGAGACATAAACTCATCACAAATACAGTACGTAGAAGCCAGTAGAGGTATGTGCGGCGCAAAGAAGTAGAGAAATATCCACATGGAGTGATGTGGGCAGCTGGAGCAGTGGTGCAAGCCGGCTGTAAATTGAGTTGTACCTGAGGGATGTCGGGACGTAGCACAACCTAGAGGAGGGCAGCAGGAGGAGGCAACAACCCATGTCGCGGCAGTGAGCAATGGACGAAGGCAACCTCACCGGCTTTGTGAGACAGAATGGCGGGGACCCCTGATCTGGACGTGCCGACAATGGGTTTTCGCCGTCGGCGACGGCCACCGCATCTACACTAAGCATCCACCCCTTCCCCCGGCGGATGTGATCCGCCGGGATGTTAGAGATGTGGCCACAGTGGTTTTGTGCGAGAGAGTGTGAATACTGAAGAGAGCAACCCCAGCAAGCAACTGTGTAGGCTCGTCCTGCCTATGTATATAGTGGATCGGTTTCCTTTTCTCTCCATATGAACCTATTTATATTGCGTACGTGCCATTGAAGAAAAAAAACTTTATTTATAAATGACGCGGCACCTACTACTCGTTCTCCTATAAACCTTGCGCTTGGCATCTCCAAACTATTAACCTTGTGATTGGCTCTTCGCCTCTTCGAGAAGTCGAGCAATAATGGTACTGCAGTATATATCGTTCTGGCTATATGAGACCGAATGAATTGCTGCACGTCCACCACGTGGCGAGGGTCAAGGAGCGAGGGAGAGTGCGTACTATTACATCCGTTTGAATATGGACTACATACGGAGCAAAATGAGTGAATCTCACTCTAAAGTACGTCTATATACATCAGTGTTTGGAGTATGTACTAGTAGTTCATATTGAAATCTACTAAAGGACATATATTCCAAACAGTATGATAATCTCTCTACCCAAGGTAGGGACGAGGAGTAAATGGAGGGAGTGCTAGTAAAATTTTCTCCCCGTCCTGCGAGCCACCGCGCGCGTGGGTGAGGGAGCGGGCGTAAGGCGTAGTAAGCAAGCTTCACCTCATCCTGCAAGCCACCGCGCCCGTGGGCGGGGGAGACGGTGTACTAAGCAAGCTTCTCCTCGTTCTGCGAGTTGACGGGACACATCAAAAGTACTCCAGTGTATAGAGCCTTGCCTCTAAGGTAGGCTCCACATGGTTTGCCTCTTTTTTAACATAACGCGTCAGGTCACAATTTGTTTGTTCACCCGTGGTTGACGATCCTCCCTCCACCAAGTGGACAACCAGTACACAGTCAAATTACCACGTGGGCTGCCTTTTCGTACAGAAATGAGCTCCACCATGTACCCGCGCGGGTGTGGTTGGGAAAGAGATGGGAGTACGTGCGTTGTGCGTGCACCTCTTCTCTTCGTGCACGTCCCCCACCTACGTGGGTGTGTGTGAGAGATACAAACCTAGACAAATGGCTTCTGCATTCGTGAGTGTTTTTTTCGGGGGGAGGTTGATTTCGTGAACGTATTTGTGGGAATATGTGTCAATGACATCTCAAACAAAATTTTGCATGCAATGTGTGTGAAATGGAGGCCTGTCCATATCATATATAGAGGGTCGGGCGATTCACGAGAAGAGAGGGAGGGGTCAAAGATATCGATAGAGTCGAAGAGAGGATCAAGTGGGTGGGTACGATATTGATGAAGAGAGCCATCGAAATTGTGTGTGTGTGCAAGTCAAAGATATAGGGCGACTGACCTAGCTACCGGAACATCAGAGGGCATAGGTCAAGTTTGTGTGTGGAAGGGAGACATGACTAGAGCGCTCGATGTATCGGGGTGTGTGTGTGCGAGGGGTTGGGTGGAGGGCTAGGCAGAGGCCTAACTATAGAGGTAGAATGACTCGTATATGTGTTGAGAAAGAGAGACCCAGCTATGTCCTGAGAGAGATCGGTCGACATCCATACATAACTAAAGGAAGGGAAATAGGATGGGACAGAGAGAGAGGAGAGAGAGAGGGAGGGAGAGGGTAGAGTGCTAGATGGGTGATGGAGTTGCTTCTCGAAGATGGTGGGAGAGGCCTACAAGACAAACTGAGGGTGGAACTGCAATATTATCAATAAGAGTTGGGATGTGTCTATGTGTGTGCCTGTGCGTGATAGATCTGTCGGGACACATCCATAGCTGATGAAGGGGAACCATGTGTTCGGTAAGAAAACCTAACTAGATTGGTAGATCAATTGTTGTTTGTCGGAGGAAGGGAGAGACATAACTAATGAGGTAGATCGATCGACGCGTGGCAAATAAGGCCCGACGAGACGGATAGACAGAGAGAATGGAGCTAGGAGGTGGTGCGAGAGGCCCGGCTACTAGCTAGATAGGGGGAGGAGTGTGCGGTTGTGAGATCGATGAAAAGAGGGGCGAGAGTTTACACGTATGTGGGACTGTATGAGAGACATGAGGCAAGGACACATAAAGGAGGAGATTGAAGGTGCGTGTGTATGTTGTAGGCAGACATCGCTGGAGAGGTTTATCGATCGGTGTGTGTGTGTCGGAAAGGAGTTGTGGAGACTGTGGGAGAACGACCTAAAGAAAAAAATGACTGTGCACGATGGATAGAATGCTGAGGGAGGGGGAGGGCGAGGAGGGAGTGTGCATGCATGAGAGAAAGTTAGTGGTAGCTACAAAGGTTAGAGGATTGTGTGGGTGTAAGAGACAAAAAAAATCATAATTTGATATGAAAGTGGATTCATATATTTGAATAGGAGATCATCGTATTTTAAACATATGCATGCATGAATATAGCGGTGATACGCGTGTTGTGTTTTTGCACATGTTATACCATAATGTGATAACGCATAGCGTTTGCAACTCACAGCTAAATGTCGAACAATCTAAACCATACTATAAATCAAACAATCTCACATTTTATTTGAATTTGTGATAATGTGTGGCGTTTGCAGCTTACAACTAAATATCGAAAAATCTAAACAATACTATATATCGAACATTCTCACATTTTATTTGAATTTGTGGTAATGTGTGGTGTTTGCAACTCACATCTAAATACTTGTAGGCGTAGGGGGCGGGGCACCATACATAATGTGATAAACACATTATACATATGAGACATGGTTTAGTTTGTGAAGACCAAGCTAGAGCTTGAAATGTACTATGATTTGAAATCAACATAAAGTGGATTCAAAAAATCGAGTTCAAGTTCATATATTACACATAGTTCATATGTAACTCGAGACTAATCATGTGGTGTGCTGTGAAGATAATACACAAACGATGGTTTAACTTGACAATAATGACGATTGTAGATCTTATTAAAATAGAGAAACGAATTCAAACGCTTTGACTTCACAACAATCATTATTGTAGATCTTATTCAAATAGAGAAACAAATTCAAATTTAGTTCATATTGAAGCGGTAGTATATACGTTCGAAATGCACTAAAACATTCATTTGAGTACTAGGTTGCATGCATTATACACGTAGCGAAATATTTTAATTGAACATAACATGAATTCAAAGTTTTGAATGACATTTGTAGTGTGAATTGATTTGGTACAGTACACGTTAGGCTTGTCCAGAAATTTCAACCCGCGCCTTGTTAGCCCGAAATATTTAAGATATATCTTTGTCTCGTTGTGCTCCGACAACTCCCTCCATCTCAACCCGTGCCTTGCGATTCCAAAATTACAACGCGCGCGAAAACTCCCACCTCCTGTGAAATCCCGACGCGCGAAATGCCCGTGATACCCCTGAACCGAAAGAACCGCCTCAAATCGGTGGGGGTACTTTCGTAACTTTCCCCACATTTCGGACAAGCGCGTCCCTATGCCATGGTTCCCCACTCCCATCCCATCCGCCCACCCATTCGTACACCGAGGCCGAGAAAACCCGCGAATGCCTACACCCTCCTCCGTCCGCCACCCAGCCGGAGCCTCTTCCCCGACGACGTCGTCCACAGCAACTCCTCGACGTCCCTCATCCACCGTACCAGATGAAGATCCCTCGTCGATCTGGTCGTCCCGCCGGTTCAGCCACCACGTCCTCCACCTCCAAGGAGCTGCCCCGACGTTCCCCTCGTCTTTCGTGCCACCTCCATTCCCACACCGCCGTCTTCACCTGCACCACCGGGAGAGCATCATCATCACCATTTCCTCGGATGAAGCTGCGGCCTAATCGGCGCCACCAAAGAGGTTTTACACTAATCGCCGCATTTTCTTCTTGATTCGATGTCACGGTGCTGCCGGCGCTCGGTCCCGAGCCGACACGGCGCGGCTCCATCCACGGCGGCATCACCGGCCACTTCCTCCACGGCATTGCTCCCTCGGCGGCGACGTCCACATCAGTAGGAGCTGCTGCTGCTTTAGCTCTCGCTCGCGCTGCTGCTGTGCTCTTGCTCTCGGTCCCCTGCCTGGTCTGCTCTTGCTCTTGCTCTCGCTCTGCTGCTGCTCTCGCTCTTGCTCTTGCTTGCGATGCTGCTTCAATTTAGCTACACTTCAGTCAACTGAATCGACTTTTGGATCAGTCGATTTTCAGGGGGTGGGGGGCTCGCCAGAGTTAAGGAAGAACCAGCCGCAGCGGGGAGGGGGGCTTGCCGGAGAGGTACCCCACTATCTATCTTAGGGTTCACTGTGGGGGCGGTGGTCGCCGGCGGTGGTGGGGCGGTGGTCACCGGCGGTGGTGGGGCGGTGGCGTGGGGATCGCCGGAGAAAAAGCTCGGCACGGGGGGCTAGAGGGACGGCCGGGGCGGTGGCGGACCGCCAGTGGGGAGTGTTTTCGGGGCGGGCGGGGTGGCGCACCGCCGGCCGTGGGCGGCTGGGGGCGACTGTTTGGCCGGCGGTGGCTTGCGGCTCAGGGGGGTGGAGGTTGAAGATGAAGTGCAGGCCCTTGATTTCGTATCCAATGGCTGCAAAATCGACTGACCAGAGATGAAAAAGTCAGTCGACGAACGTGTAGCCTCACCTCTAGTGCATTCAGTTTCGACAGTAAAATTCAGTTTCGACAGCAAAATTCAGTTTCGACAGTTAAGTTCCGTTTCGACAGTTAAATTCAGTTTTGACAGTTAAGTTCAGAGATGAGCGGCTGATGTATACATCTAGCACTTTCTGGTTATGTATTTTACGTCATCTATTGGAGATGCTATTAGAATTCCACTCAGGTTAACGTTGTCTCTCTTGTCTTGCTTCAGCCTCGGCGTCGTACAACTCACCGGAGCCGCTCCAACGACGAAACCCTCCATCACAGCGGAGCAGTACCTCGGGCTCCATCTCCAGACACCTAAGATCTTCTTCCCCTCCTCTGACAGCCAAGTCAGCCGGAGCATCCTCACCGACCAACCCAATCACGCTGAGATCGACATGGCTTCGCCAAAGAGGTTGTACACTTCTTGTGGTTTGACTTAATCTCACCATGCTTCTTTGCATCCTATGATCTTCCAATTCTTGTGAACCAAACACCCAGACTGGCAGAAATCCTGTGTTTTTAAATTCTCTGTTTTGCACGTGCATTCCTATCCTATTCCTTTCTATTTCCTATCCCTGCATTGTAAGGATCCTCAAATTCAAACAAGCCCTTACACAATTACTTCTGCTACAGATATGTGTCAAGGAAAACCTTGTGTGGTTTGTCCTGCTCCTGCGGTGCTGTGTTCCACCGCAGCTCAGCTGCTCCAACAACGGAAGGATTCACCACAGCAGGGATCCGCTCTCCAGACTGTCTTTCGCCACCTCAGATCTTGTCCCCCCCCCCCCCCCGCCGGCAGCCACGACAACTACATTACCATCATCAACTGAGCAGATGACCTTCAGGACTACACGGGTCCGTAAGAGATGTCGCACTCTTCCGTGTCTGCTTATGTTATGCATCGCTTAATATGATGACATGCTACTTTATCATCGTGTTCACCTATTACACTCAGACTCAGGTCCAAACTTATGTTGAAACTTGAGTTTTTAAATGGTTGTGGGGTACATATTGGGGCAGCAATCAGTACTATCTGGTTAATCTCGGGTGTCTACTATGAGTTTCATGTTGGGTGCAAACAAACATTAAAGGAGCCATTATCTGTATTTTTTAACTAAAGTTATTATCTGCCTGCTATCATTGGATTTGGGTCTATCCACAGTTTGCTACCTTCACTCTGGATTTGTGCATGCACTCCTTACATAATCTCACTATGTTTTATTCCTGTGCATGTCAGTTACTGTCCACAATGGAACTGAACATGTAGAGCAAAATAGACGAGCTTTGCGTGGCAATAAAATTTCATGCAGACGTCGCTCCATGGTGGGCGCAAAGGCAGCCCCCTCCACCCATTTCGGATCGTAATCAAGAGGAAGATAACTGTTCTAAGGGGGATTCAGAAGCAGAAGACCACTCCTATTTACACCATGAGATCTTCGCTCTAACTTGGCATGCTGATGTAGGTAATATCATGCATATGGTGCCTTGCATTGCTTACTGTATACATCAAAGATGTCATCTGCTTACTTTAGACATGCTTTGTGTCAATGCCATCTGTTTAGTTTCTTTATCGTATATGTGAATCATGCAATGCCATCTTATTTAGCCAGGCATCATATATGTGAATTTTGCAATGCCACCCTGGTTAGCCAGTCATCTTATATGTGAATTATATCATGACATCATTTTTTTACGTGTTAAATTTGTCAACACTTTTAGTACATTCAATTAATCTTCCTGTGCATCAGCCATTCGGCACGGTCATGGAAAAATCTGGAGTGGAAACAAGGTCTTCAGAGCAGACAATGCTGTCTGACGAAGCGCATGTCTTGCTGGTTACAGATAGCTCCTCAGAGGAGGATTCAGAGACAGATGACCAGTCCTATCCCCCCCCCCCCGAGGTGCATGCTCTAACTTGGCAGGGTTATGTTGCTCATATCATGCGTATGGTATCTTGCATTGCTATGTCATTTGCTTAGTTTAGACATGATTTGTGTGAATGACACCTGTTTAGTGTCTAATTACCATATATGTGAATTTTATGCAATGCCATCTTGTTGCAAGACATTATATATGGGAATTATGCAATGCTATCTTGTTGCAAGGCATTATATATGTGAATTATGCAATGCCATGTTGTTTAGCCAAGCGTCCTATATGTGAATTATATCATGGCGTCTTTTTTTGTATTTCTCGTTGCTTTTGTCGACAATGTTTGTATATTCAACTGCTCTTCCTGTGCATCAGCCATTTGAATTCGTGATGGAGAAATCTGGAGTGAAAACAAGGTCTTCAGAGCAGACAATGCAACCTGCTGAAGCAGATATGTTGCTGGTTACAGATAGCTCTTCAGAGGAGGATTCAGAGGCAGATGACCAGTCCTATTATCCCCCGGAGGTGTATGCTCAAACTTGGCAGGGTTATATTACTCATATCATGCATATGTTGTATTGCAATGCTTAGTTTTTACATCACATACATGATATTGAATGTTGTCTCCTTGTTTGACACATCATATATGGGATTGCCCTCTGCTCACTTCCTTAGTATATAAATCATATATTTGAATTATATCATGCCATGATGTTTACATACACAGCATGTATCTGAATTATGGCATGCCAACCCATTTTGTAAAGACATAATATAGTTATATCATCTCATCTTGTTTACATAGTCATCATATTTTGAATTATGTCATTCTATCCATGAATTATATCATGCCATCATGTTTCCATCGACGGCATGTTTGTGATTTATGGCATGCCAACCACTTTAATAGACACATCGTATAGTTATATCATGTCATCATGTTTACATAGTCATCATATTTTGAAGTATGTCATTCTATCCTGTTTAGTTAGCCATCATACATGTGAAATTGTGTCATGATATCCTGTTTAATTCGCCATCATATATTTGAAATTTTGTCCTGCTATTCTGTTTGGTTAGACAACATAAATGTGAATTATTTCATGCCCTGTTTTCTTCCCTACTATCCATTGCACCTGTCTATCTTACAATGTCTATACATTCAATTACTTTTCTTATTTATCAGCCATTTCAATTGGAGGGCGTGATGGCAGTATCTGTGGGACTAAAAACACGGTCTTCAGAAAAGATCGTGCTACCTGTCGATGGCGATAGAACCATGGTTGTACTTGCCCAAGAACCAGCTGTGACGCCCGGATAATTAGGCTACAGTAAAACTCTGCTAATGATGCCACGTCACCTCTGTTACTATTGCTAATTCATCGTTAGTTCAAAAACCGATTAAAAATTCAAATTCCAATTATGGCATACAACAAAAGTTTTCAAACATTAAAACAAAATGTTCGGTTGGTACCAGATATTATGTAGGTAATTGTTGTGAAGGAAACTCGTTTTTAGAAAATGCTAAAAGGCTCTAAAATATAAAGAACAGAAAAGAGAAATAAATAAAAGAAAACAAAACAAAACTAACGGAAAACAAAAAGGAGAAAGCCCCGCCGGCCCCTTGGGCTTCGGCCCAGCAGCCCACGGCCCAGCTGCTGGCCGGCCAAGCCCACCCCCACTCCCCCACTCCCCATAACCCCCCACTCCCCCCGGTCCAACCCTAGCCACCACCCACTTCCCCCACTCCCCCTCGTCAGCCCCGACCTCCCAATCCTATCTGGATCGGGGAAGGGATCAAACTGCCCCGACCCCGTCGACCAACCCCGCCGCCCGACGCCGTCAGTCACCGCCGGGAGCACGACCTCGCCGGCGCCTCCTCCCCGTCAGCCTGCTTCCTTCTTCGCCATCGTCTCCGGCTTCCTCTCAGTGCCCCACTGCCCTTTTCCCTACGGCCGCCATGAGCCCCCCTCTCCTCCTCTATCCCTCGAGCCCGCACGCGTGCTCACCACCACCCGCTTCGTCCTGGCCGTACCCGCGCTAGCGCACGCGCCCACGCGCACGCACACCTCGCCAACGCCCGCACCTCCCTAAAGCCACTTCCTCATGCCTGGCTACGCCTCTGCGCGCTGACGTGCGCGTGGCCGCGCGAGACACCACGCCCCGCGCCTCACGCCTGCTCCGGCCACTGCCTTGTCGCGCCGCTCAGAGCCGCCCGAGCCCTGCACCGTTCCCCGCGTCCTTCCCATCACCGCGGCCGCCCACGATCCCGCAGCTGCTGCCTCCCTCCTGCGCCGGCGCTCTACTCCTGCACCGCGCCGAAAGGCCCGCGCTCAGCCGGTCCAGCCGCTGCTGCTCACCCCCAGGCAACGCCCCGCCTCTGCCCCGCCGCTTGAGGCCGCCGCCACCTCTTCCCCTGCACACGCCCGCGCCGCCCCTGCCGTTGCCTCGCCAACGCCACCGCCCCCCTGCCGCCGCTGACCCTGGCCGCCATTCCCACAGCCGCCTCCGGCGCCTAGCCATGCCGGCACGGCTTCTGCCCGGGTCGGGCGCCCGCGAGCCCCAGCGCCCGTTAAACACCCGCCCTGTTTGGCCCCCTGGGGCCTATGACAGCTGGGGCCCACCCCAAGAAAGTTTATAAAAAAGAAAAATATCAATATAATAATTAAAATAATTAATTAATTCATGAATTAAGTAATTAACTTAATTAATGCTTTTTAATTAACCTACTCATTTGGTTAAATTAATTAACCAGGTTTAATTAACCTGTGACCATGACGAACGGGACCCGCCTACAGGGTTGACCAAGTCAACCTTTGGTCTTGCTGACATCATGCTGATGTCACGCTGACATCATAATTGCCTTTTCTAATTAAATTCTGATAATTCCAAAAATTGATTAAATCCTTTTTAAATTAATATAAAATAAACCATAGCTCGGATGAAAATACTTTCTACATGAAAGTTGCTCAGAACGACGAGACGAATCCGCCACACATCCCTAGCATAGCGAACACGCAACTTTTCCCCTCCGGTTCATTTGCCCGAAAACGCGAATCACCGGGGATACTTCCCTGGATGTTTCCCCCCTTCGCCGGTATCACCTCCTACCGCGTTAGGGCACACCTAGCACCGCTCATTGTCATGTCATGCATCGTCATGCTTATGTTTGCATTATATTTATTGTTTCTTCCCCCTCTTCTCTCGTTAGACACTGAGACCGACGCCGCTGCTACCTAGTACGACTACGGTGTTGACGACCCCTCCTTCTCTCCTGAGCTTCCAGGCAAGCCCCCCCCCCTTGATCACCAGATATCGCCTATTCTTCTCTCTACTGCTTGCATTAGAGTAGTGTAGGATGTTACCGCTTTCCATTAATCCTATCGTGATGCATAGCATGTCCTTGCTACTACTGTTGTTACCTTTACCTGCAATCCTAAATGCTTAGTATAGGATGCTAGTATTCCATCAGTGGCCCTACACTCTTGTCCGTCTGCCATGCTATACTACTGGGCCGTGATCACTTCGGGAGGTGATCACGTGCATATGCTATACACTTTATGTTGTTACATTACTTATGATACTATTCAGAGATGGGGGCTGAAGGGGCAGGTGGCTCCATCCCGGTAGAGGTGGGCCTGGGTTCCCGACGGCCCCCGACTGTTACTTTGTGGCGGAGCGACAGGGCGGGTTGAGACCACCTAGGAGAGAAGTGGGCCTGGCCCTGGTCGGCGTTCGCGGATACTTCAATTAACACGCTTAACGAGATCTTGGTATTTGATCTGAGTCTGGCCACTAGCCTATACGCACTAACCAACTACGCGGGAACAGTTATGGGCACTCGACGTCGTGGTATCAGCCGAAGCCTTCTTGACGTCAGCGACTGAGTGGCGCGCGCCGGATTGGACTGGAACGCCTGCTCTTGTATTAGGGAGGCTAGGTTTGCTTCCGGCCGCCCTCGCAATGTGCAGGAGTGCAATGGGTGATGGGCCCAGACCCCTACGCCATAGGATTTAGACCAGCGTGCTGACCTCTCTGTTGTGCCTAGGTGGGGCTGTGACGTGTTGATCTTCCGTGGCCGTGCATGACCCAGGAAAGTGTGTCCCGCCAAATGGGATCGAGCGTGTTGGGTTATGTGGTGCACCCCTGCATGGAAGTTTATCTATTCGAATAGTCATGTCCCTCGGTAAAAGAACGACCCGGAGTTGTACCTTGACCTTATGACAACTAGAACCGGATACTTAATAAAACACACCCTTCCAAGTGCCAGAAACAACCCGGTGATCGCTCTCTAACAGGGCGACGAGGAGGGGATCGCCGGGTAGGATTATGCTATGCGATGCTACTTGGTGAACTTACCATCTACTCTCTTCTACATGCTGCAAGATGGAGGTGGCCTGAAGCGTAGTCTTCGACAGGATTAGCTATCCCCCTCTTATTCTGGCATTCTGCAGTTCAGTCCACCGATATGGCCCTTTACACATATACCCATGCATATGTAGTGTAGCTCCTTGCTTGCGAGTACTTTGAATGAGTACTCACGGTTGCTTTTCTCCCTCTTTTCCCCCTTTCCATTCTACCTGGTTGTCGCAACCAGATGCTGGAGGCCAGGAGCTAGACGCCACCGCCGACGATGACTCTTACTACACCGGAGGTGCCAACTACTACGTGGAGGCTGCTGACGACGACCAGGAGTAGTTTAGGAGGATCCCAGGCAGGAGGCCTGTGCCTCTTTTGATCTGTATCCCAGTTAGTGCTAGCCATCTTATGGCAACTTGTTTAACTTATGTCTGTACTCAGATATTGTTGCTTCCGCTGACTTGTCTATGATCAAGCACGTGTATTCGAGCCCTCGAGGCCCCTGGCTTGTATTATGATGCTTGTATGTCTTATTTCATTTTTAGAGTTATGTTGTGATATCATCCCGTGAGTCCCTGATCTTGATCGTACACTTTTGCGTGTATGATTGAATCGGGGGCGTCACAAGTTGGTATCAGAGCCAACTGCCTGTAGGAATCCCCCTTCCACACTCCTTGGCCGAAGTCGAGTCTAGACATTGCAAAAAAATTTACTAACATGGTTGTGTGTCTTACGGGCCCACGTCGCCATTTGGGTGGTATTAGGATCTTTTACTCCTCGATCTTTACTCCGGGACTCTGATCTCTCTTCTATTCGGGTAAAATGAATTTACTAACTCTGACTCTAGGTTCTCGTAACTACTCCCTCCCAGAGGGCCCTTATCACAAATGATCGCTCGCTGCACCAGAAGATTCCGAAGATACTCTCCGATGTTCCCTCGAGACTTGGTGCCCGTTGCTTTTACAATTCCCTATCATCGATATACCCCTATGGATAACCACGTACACTTGCCATTCATACAATCATTCCTCGTTGATCTTGTTATTACAATATACCCTGAAATTCTCTCTATTGTTCCGGGTATACTTTGTGCCTACTGCCTTGCAGTTCCTTGCCACATAAATACCCCTACGGATAATTCCTCACACATGCCGAGTATCCGCTCATCCCTAGCTGTTCATGTGTTTCACAAAAGTCCTCGAAATACCATTCGACTTTCTGAAGATCCTCAACAGCCCATTGCTCTTGATTTCCTTGCCTTCCTGCGTTATGGTTAGGTCCATACTACTAGTAATCTCCGTTGACATCGTCTGTCACTATCATTTCGAGTCACTTGAATCGATATGTTGGGAATGCTCGCAATCCTCAATAAGATCCTAGAATTTATCCTTCCGGCTCTGACGTCATTTTGAACATGAGCTGGTCCTCGACCAATCAAGTTGTCGTTGAATGTACCCCTGAGTCTATTCAACTTATCCATTCTTAATCAGAGTGATTACTTCTGATCCCTTGATTTGGAAATCATAATTCATTTGCATTTGAGCTTTGAATTAGTCAGTTGATTCTATAATCTGCTGGCCTTGCATTCTTTTTCCTTCTGATTGAGTACCGATACTCACCTCAGATTCCTGGTGGTCCGCGAGACCAATTGCTTGGTTATTATCCGACAGTGTCCTTCATATCCAATAACCTTGAGAGTTTCTCCCCTGATACATAATGCCTTTGGTAAATTGTGTCTTCTGCCTTTGGCAAGTTATATCCTATGCTTTTGTCAACCATGCTCTGCTTCGAGCATGTGTTAATTGATCCTAAAGTTCATGGTATATGTTCTAAGATGCCCCGATGGGTTGAACCTATGCCTTCCTTAATGTGTGAACCCGAAAGGTTTCACAGGTCATACTCCTCTGGTAATTCACCATGTAGGTTTTGACACTGAAATCATTTTTATTTTAGAGCAGTGAATGAATGGTCATACATTGGAGAAGTGGGAGTCGACCTTGAACTTGTGTTCATGCCCATGGAAATGATGTAGATCTTATCATTAAAGCTTCTCTTACATTAATTATTCCCTTGGTATAAGTTCATCTCATATCTGGGATCTGGCCTTTTTGCAATCGTGGTTCCGACCACATTTTCTCCTTGATTCCATTTCTCAGAGAGGTTAAAATACTTGTCTTCTGTTGATCGATACATCTCCACAACCTCTAATTTGATCTTCCTTCGAGTATTGCCCTCCGGTATCTCGAGAATATCAAAGAACTGTGTTGCTTCCTATGAGTCTTCATCTAGTATTGCTTCTCACCGTTTTCAGATTTTCCCCAGGTTCTGAGTTATTAGTCACTTGAGAACACCGATAAGTGAATTGATTCAGCACTACGATTCAATAACTCTAAGTAATTCTTGTTGCTTACGAGTTTAATAATCCTTGAAGTCATTTCTAGCCAGATCGGCTATATCATTATCGTGCTAAATTTTAAATGTGCTACTGGGTTCTTCTTCCCGGAGCACAAATTTTGACGGTAGCTAATCTTACAATCGATCTTCCTAGTCATATCATTTGTCCTTGAACAGCAAGCTTGATTACGAGTTTGTGTCATACCCATGATTCCAATAACTTTTTGCTTCATCATTCCGTTGACTTGATGTCATCGCCGATCAGTTACATCTTCTCAAAACCTCTCGACAAATGTGTCGGGATCATCATCAACATTCTGAGGTCTTCCAAGATATCTATCGAATTCTTGATAAGAAATACCATCCTCGTCCCTTGGTAATTTGAGTTACCATCGACAACATCCTTATCTTTCTTTCATCATATACTTGTTCATGTTGTGGATGCAACTTGCTATCGAGCTTATATTACGTTCTACCATGAAGTATTACCACCTTTTATGTCAAGGATGTTGTGAGAATTACTCCACCTCTTAAGAATTTTTGGTATAGTGATACTTCTCACCATCACCATTCTTTCTTGTGTTGTTTCTAACCAGGATACCAACAGGTGAATGGTGTTGTTTGGATTCTGCCATTCTATCAACCCTCTTGCTTTGGAGTTAATGGTCAACATTACATCATTAGGCCATTGATTATCGAATCACCATTCTAACATTCATCGTACTACCTAAGCCCATATTTCGGGTGCACCTTTGAGCCAATGTTTAATTGTGTATGTTTTTTTGTTTCTCTAGCATACATCATTATATCATTTGATCTGACAAATGCTATTCCCTTGTTCACATAAGTGTGGAAATCCATCTTTCGAAAATCTCAATGAATTGTCGCTGAGTCAATCAGCCACCTCCTCACCTCTCCTTCATATAATGATGAGCTCTTGTTTTGGAACTCACTTCCATAGTTCAATTCCCGAGAATCTTACAATGTCATCTAGAAAAATTGTGTTGGACCTTTCTTCTCAGGCATCCTAAGTCTGAGTTATCCGGACACCAATCAAATCTGAATCTCGGTCAGATATGATGGTTGGAACATACTTCCAAGAGTTGTAACGTTGGTCTTTATATGGTCCGGTAAGGTGATGTCCTGCCTAGCAAACCTAGCCGAAGAACTTATTGTTAAAGTTTCCATTTTAGCAAGGTTAACCATTCTTCCGTGAGGAAATCGTAAGACTTATTCTATATGTTGTTCCTGATGAATCCATTGTGTATCCAAGTTTGATCTTGGCTTGAACACCATGTCAATGCTATCTCGAAGCATGTTTGTGGTACTCCGATTTTCAACAAGAACATTTGAAGCCCAATGCTAAATGTTTCTTGCTCAATTATCCAAACACCGTTGCATGGGTAATGTCATGAAATTTCTCTCCCCTTACCTAAAGGTTTTTTTTTCATTATATCCTGCCACGAATATCATGCTCTGCTTGTCCTTGGGAAGGATATACCCCCGAAATATGTGTTTAAACACATTTTTCCTTTCCATTGTTCTGTTTAATCTGATGATCACATTTCCCTTTCCATTGTTTTGGTTAACCTTTCTTGTGATCTATATGATCGAAGCAGTAATATTCTTCTACTTATGTAAACACCTCGGTGTACAATTCCGTCAGAAAGACCCTGTTACTTTTGTTGATGACATTCCGGTAACCACCGATGGACGAGAACTTTGCCTACTGGTCCGCCTTGTTCAACGAGCAGGAAAATGGTTCTCTTCGTCCCTCACCCTTGGTACCGATGTTGTTACCGACATAACTGACAGGCTATCCTCTGACATGCCTTGCTTACATGATCGTGCAAGACGTCACCGGCCTTCCTACTTTTAACCCACATGGTGGGCCCATAACCCACAGTTCCACAGGATCGAAACCTGACTCTTCTGTACACCCCCTATTCGCAAGGTTGTTCCTTGCGCGTGGCCTCATATGTAATTCATGGACCACCTTCCTAGTGATCTATTCTGGTATTAAACACAAAACTTACCCCATTGCTCTAGACCCCCCTTTTACACTTTGTTTCAGGCTTCGAATGATTGCCTACCCGCTTGAGACTTCTCATGGTACTTTCTTACTTTGCTCTCGATATTTTGTTAAGTTTCAGTTCGAGAGTTACTTTCTGCCACCTTCCCCGATGTTAGTTACCAGATAGTCGACCTTGCAGAGGTCTGTCCTCCCAGAATGCCCACCATTTATTCTTTCGTAAGTACGATGGAGTTCCCGAAGAAAGGATGCCGACTTCATCATGATGACCTGAAGCAGAGAAATGAAGACATCAAAGTATTGGACCAGCTTCTTCAACAAGAGCAAGCCAGAATGAGAAGACCCGCTAGATTCGTTACCAAACCTTCCCCCCCTTTCACTACCTCTTAAATCTCGGGACGAGATTTCTTGTAGTGGAGGAGAATTGTGACGCCCGAAGAATTAGGCTACAGTAAAACACTGCTAATGATGCCACGTCACCTCCGTTACTGTTACTAATTCCTCGTTAGTTCAAAAACCGATTCAAAATTCAAATTCCATTATGGCATACAACAAAAGTTTTCAAACACTAAAACAAAATGTTCGGTTTGTGCCAGATATTACGTAAGGTAATTGTTGTGAAGGAAACTCGTTTTTAGAAAATGCTAAAAGGCTCTAAAATAAAAAGAACAGAAAAGGGAAATAAATAAAAGAAAAGAAAAGAAAAGTAACAGAAAACAAAAAGGAGAAAGCCCCCCCGGCACCTTGGGCTTCGGCCCAACAGGCCACGGCCCAGCTGCCGGCCGGTCAAGCCCACCCCCACTCCCCCACTCCCCATAACCCCCCACTCCCCCCGGTCCAACCCTAGCCACCACCCACTTCCCCCACTCCCCCTCGTCAGCCCCCACCTCCCAATCCGATCTAGATCGGGGAAGGGATCGAACCGCCCCGACCCCGTCGACCAACCCCGCCGCCCGACGTCGTCTGTCGCCGCCCGGAGCACGACCTCGCCGGCGCCTCCTCCCCGTCGGCATGCTTCCTTCTTCGTCGTCGTCTCCGGCTTCCTCCCCGCGCCCCACTGCCCTTTTCCCTACGGCCGCCGTGAGCCCCTCTCTCCTCCTCTCTCCCTCGTGCCCGCACGCGTGGTCACCACCACCCGCTTCGTCCTGGCCGTACCCGCGCTAGCGCATGCGCCCAAGCGCACGCACACCTCGCCAACGCCAGCACCTCCGTGCAGCCACTCCCTCATGCCTGGCTACGCCTCAGCGCGCTCACCTGCGCGTGGCCGCACGAGACACCGCGCCTCACGCCCGCTCCGGCCACTGCCTTGCCGCGCCGCTCGAAGCCGCCCGAGCCCTGCACCGTTTCCCGCGTCCTTCCCATCACCGCGGCCGCCCACGATCCCGCAGCTGCTGCCTACCTCCTGCGCCGCGCCGGACGGCCCGCGCTCAGCCGCTCCAGCCGCTGATATTCACCCCCAGGCGAAGCCCCGCCTCTGCCCCGCCGCTTGAGGCCGCCGCCACCTCTTCCCCCGCACACGCCCGCGTCGCCCCTGCCGTTGCCTCGCCAACGCCACCGGCCCCCCTGCCGCCGCTGTCCCTGGCCGCCATGCTCAAGGCCGCCTCCGGCGCCCGGCGCCGGCGCCGCGCCGTCGCCTAGCCATGCCCGCGCGGCTTCTGCCCGGGTCGAGCGCCCGCGAGACCCAGCGCCCGTTAAACACCTGCCCCGTTTGGCCCCCTGGGGCCTATGACAGCCGAGGCCCACCCCAACAATGTTTATAAAAAAGAAAAAATATAGTAATTGAAATAATTAGTTAATTAATTAAGTACGTAATTAACTTAATTAATGTTTTTTAATTAACCTACTCATTTGGTTAAATTAATTAACCAGTTTAATTAACCTGTGACCATGACGAATGGGACCCGCCTACAGGGTTGACCAAGTCAACCTTTGTTCCTGCTGATGTCACGCTGACAACATAATTGCCTTTTCTAATTAAATTTTGATAATTCCGAAAATTGATTAAATCCTTTTTAAATTACTATAAAATAAACCATAGCTCGGATGAAAATACTTTGTACATGAAAGTTGCTCAGAACGACGAGACGAATCCGAATACGCAGCCCGTTCATCCGCCACACATCCCTAGCATAGCGAACACGCAACTTTCCCCCTCCGGTTTATTTGCCCAAAAACGCGAAACACCGGGGATACTTCCCTGGATGTTTCCCCCCTCGCCGGTATCACCTCCTACCGCGTTAGGGCACACCTAGCACCGCTCATTGTCATGTCATGCATCGTCATGCTTATGTTTGTATTTTATTTATTGTTTCTTCCTACTCTTCTTTCGTTAGACACCGAGACCGACGACGCTGCTACCCAATACGACTACGGTGTTGACGACCCCTCCTTCTCGACTGAGCTTCCAGGCAAGCCCCCCCCCTGATCACCAGATATCGCCTATTCTTCTCTCTACTGCTTGCATTGGAGTAGTGTAGCATGTTACCGCTTTCCGTTACTCCTATCCTGATGCATAGCCTGTCCTTGCTACTACTGTTGTTACCTTTACCTGCAATCCTAAATGCTTAGTATAGGATGCTAGTATTCCATCAGTGGCCCTACACTCTTGTCCGTCTGCCATGCTATACTACTGGGCCGTGATCACTTCGGGAGGTGATCACGGGCATATGCTATATACTTTATACTGTTACATTACTTATGATACTGTTCGGAGATGGGGGCCAAAGGGGCAGGTGGCTCGATCCCGATAGAGGTGGGCCTGGGTTCCCGACGGCCCCCGACTGTTACTTTGTGGCGGAGCGACAGGGCAGGTTGAGACCACCTAGGAGAGAGGTGGGCCTGGCCCAGGTCGGCGTTCGCGGATACTTCAATTAACACGCTTAACAACATCTTGGTATTTGATCTGAGTCTGACCACTGGCCTAGACGCACTAACCAACTACACGGGAACAGTTATGGGCACTCGACGTCGTGGTATTAGCCGAAGCCTTCTTGACGTCAGCGACTGAGCGGCGCGCGCCGGATTGGACTAGAATACCTGCTCTTGTATTAGGGAGGCTAGGTCTGCTTCCGGCCGCCCTTGCAACATGCAGGTGTGCAATGGGCGATGGGCCCAGACACCTGCGCCATAGGATTTAGACCGGCGTGCTGACCTCTCTGTTGTGCCTAGGTAGGGCTGCGACGTGTTGATCTTCCGAGGCCGGGCATCACCGAGGAAAGTGTGTCTAGCCAAATGGGATCGAGCGTGTTCGGTAATGTGGTGCACCTCTGCAGGGAAGTTTATCAATTCGAGTAGCCGTGTCCCTCGGTAAAAGGACGACACGGAGTTGTACCTTGATCTTATGACAACTAGAACCGGATACTTAATGAAACACACCCTTCCAAGTGTCAGATATAACCCGGTGATCGCTCTCACACAGGGCGACGAGGGGAGGATCGCCGGGTAGGATTATGCTATACAATGATACTTGGTTAACATACCATCTACTCTCTTCTACATGTTGCAAGATGGAGGCTGCCAGAAGCGTAGTCTTCGACAGGACTAGCTATCCCACTCTTATTCTGGCATTCTGCAGTTTAGTCCACCGATATTGCCCCTTTACATAGATACCCATGCATATGTAGTGTAGATCCTTGCTTGCGAGTACTTTGGATGAGTACTCACGGTTGCTTTTCTCCCTCTTTTCCCCCTTTCCGTTCTACCTGGTTGTCGCAACCAGATGCTGGAGCCCAGGAGCCAGACGCCACCATCGTCGACGACTCTTACTACACGTAGGTGCCTACTACTACGTGCAGGCTGCTGACGACGACCAGGAGTAGTTTAGGAGGATCCCAGGCAGGAGGCCTGCGCCTCTTTCGATCTGTATCCCAGTTAGTGCTAGCCATCTTATGGCAACTTGTTTAACTTATGTCTGTAGTCAGATATTGTTGCTTCCGCTGACTTGTCTATGATCAAGCACCTGTATTCGAGCCCTCGAGGCCCCTGGCTTGTATTATGATGCTTGTATGACTTATTTCATTTTTAGAGTTGTGTTGTGATATCTTCCCGCGAGTCCCTGATCTTGATCGTACACGTTTGCGTGTATGATTAGTGTACGATTGAATCGGGGGCGTCACACCAGCCCCACCACACATAACCCAGACTCAGGCAGATTGTACCCCTACCCAGTTGGACAGAGATCCTGCTACACCCCTTCTAACCCTAACACCAGCAGATAGTAACCCAGTTCCCGTTGACACAGCACCGTCTCCACCAGAGAGCACCCAAACATGATCAGATAGTAAGGCAACTGCACTGCCCAAAGCACGAGGACCACCACTCTGAACCCCAAGTCAATGCTTAAAGCAGAAGAAGAATTGTTCTCAGGTCAGGTTCCGTAGCTATGGTTCATACTACTTTGCTCTTGCATCACTGTATTTACTCATACCAACTAATTTCAAATTTGAAGGATGCAATTGAAACTCCAATGGCACAACAGGTATGTTTTAAACCTGTTTCTTTAACGTGTTTGCTGTTGTAACTTGCTCTATGTTGATTTCAGTTTCATTTGAATAAACAGTTATGTTCTCATGCCATGCACATTACAAGTGTTGTTCTTGCTGTGTAGTTTCCCACGCTTATATTTTGTCTATGCTGCTTTGTCTTAAATAGATATGATTCGAACTGTATCTATCTTGATTTGGCAACATAAGCTAGAATGATATAGACCGTACAGTGACCATACTACATAGATATGTGATTGTTTCATGCTGTTATCCTGTCCACCTTACTAGTGAACTGGTTTACCAAAATGAGTTTCATATACTACATTGTAAACCTGTGATTTGTTTGTTTCTCCTTTAGAACATGGATAAAATATTGGAGAAGAGTACCCTATTATGCAATGGTAAAGGAAGTAATGCAGATCAGGTTCAAGATAGTGAGACATCCCTGTTGTTCTCCAAGAAAGCAGATAAAAACTATATTGAAGACACTGAGACAACCCCAAAGTCCTGTCTTGATGTAGTGTTCGAGTTACTGGCTACTACTGCTGGCACCAGCGCTTCGAACTCGCTGCCTGAATCAGTTCGGCTTCTTGAGTACCAACTTCAAGTTGAAAGACATCGATCAGATGTTTTGCGACAGGAAGCCGAAGGACTGAGGAAGTCCCTGCAGAATTCAGATCCATACTTTCTGGTGCAACAGCAAGTGCTGGAGGATTTAAGCGCCAAACAAGAGAAAGTTAATAAGCTTGCTAAGCTTCTTGCCAGCATTCACTACAGGAAACAGCTATTTTGCCGTCTGCCATGGCGGACGGCAAAGGCTCGAACGGCGGACGGCAAAGGCCTTTGCCGTCAGCCGCGGACGGCAAAAGGCTCCGGCAAAGTAGGCCACGGTAAACAGCTGCTTTGTCGTCCGCTTCCTGGCCGCGGACGGCAAAGGCTCTTTGCCGTCTGCCGCGGACGGCAAAGAGAGCGGACGGCAATAATTGCGCTGTCAGTCCGTTAAGTGGCTAACGGCAGACCTTTGCCGTCCGCCGCTGACGGCAAAATTTCTATGGTCTTTGCCGTCCGCCGTATGATGTCATCTACACGTCACTAGATGGCAGGTTCTTTGCCGTCTGCCGCTGATGGCAAAGTGCAGGTTCTTTGCCGTCTGCCACTGATGGCAAAGTCTTTGCCGTCTGCCACTGTAGGCAAACTGACCAAATGGGTCAGCTCCCAGGAAGCACAGTTGGCTGCCATGTGGCTTCTTTGCCGTCCGCGGCAGATGGCAAAGAGCCCGTTGCCGTCGGTGGCAGACGGCAAAGAGCCTGCATATTGGCTCTTTTTTCTGTTTTTTATTAAATCCAACAATTTTCACTCCAAATATATATGACATGTATAGATATATTTCACAGGCATTCATATCACAAAATTCCATCCATAAACAAAGTTCCTTCATACATAAACAAAGTTCCATCCATAAACAAAGTTCCTTCATACATAAACAAAGTTCCTTCATACATAAACAAAGTTCCATTCATATCACAAAGAGCCTTCATACGTAAACAAAGTTTCATCCATACATAAACAGAAAGACTAGAACAAGAAGAGTAGCTTCCATGAAGTGAATGAAATCTGCAAAGTGGCAAAATAAGAAAGTTAGAAATAGGTGACTAGAACAAGAAGAGTAGAACAAGAAGAAGACTAGAACAAGAAGAAGACTAGAACAAGAAGAGTATGTCATTTATGAGCTAACTTACGTGAAATGGATCATATATGAGCTAACTAAGTTGAAATGGGTCGTTTGTGAGCTAGCTAAGGTGAAATGGATCGTTTTTTAGGTAACTAAGGTGAAATGGATCGTTTTTTAGCTCACTTAGGTCAAATGGATCGTTTTTGAGCTAACTTAGTTGAAATGGATCGTTTTTTAGCTAACTTTGTTGAAATGGATCATTTTTTAGCTAATTTAGTTGAAATGGATTGTTTTTGAGCTAACTTAGGTGAAATGGATCATTTGTGAGCTAATTTAGTTGAAATGAATCTTTTTGAGCTAACTTAGGTGAAATGGATCATTTAAGAGCTAATTTAGGTGAAATGGATCGTTTTTTAGCTCACTTAGGTCAAATGGATCGTTTATGAGCTAAATTAGTTGAAATGGATCGTTTATGAGATAACCTAGGTAAGATGGGTCATTTTGGAGTTAACCTACGTGAAATGGGCCATTTTAAAGCTAACGTAGGTAAAATGGATCATTTAGGAGCTAATCTAGGTAAAATGGGTCATTTTTGAGCTAACTTGGATGAACTGCATCATTTATAAGCTAACCTAGGTAAAATGGGTCATTTTGGAGGAAAAGAAGCTAACTCTAGGTCATTATGGTAAGCATATTGGAGGAAATAAAGCTAAGTCTAGGTCTTTATGCATTTGTTAAGCAAAACACTAGAGAAACTTACCGTGATCAGGGAGGTGTAGGAGCGGGGTGGCTAGTGCCGCTACCTGGAGAAGGATCGTGCGATGCGTTTCTGGAGTTAAGCTGCACCAAAGATCATTTCCAATGTCTCGTTAGCATTACGACACTCAAATGTTAAGACTAGCAAGTAATGTCCATTCAAATTAAACTCACCGTGCTCCCAGGAGCAATCACTGGCATCGGCGGAGCGGGCTGACCGGACTTCTCGCACACAGACTGCACATTTGGTTTTCAGAACAGAGTCATACTAGTTAGTAATGAGACTCAAATGTTAAGACTAGCAAGTAATCTGCAGAAGAAACTTACCACAAGGAGCTCGTACATGGCCCTTGCCTGCATGTCATTCCGTGCCCTCTCCTCCTCCATCATCTTTCTCGTCCTCTCCTCCATCTCCCGCTGCCTCTCCGCCGCCTCCGCCAGAAGTTTCTCCGTTCTATCTCTCTCAGTCTGTATAGCAGCCTGCAACACCACTCACATGACCATTTGTAATCATTGATGGAAGCGCACACAATGTAATGGAGAAAGATAACTGAGTACGTATCACTAACCTTGATGGCGAGTTGCACTGGCCGTTCACGAGGCCTTATCTCAGGAGCGGAGCTCGACTGGCGCGCCTTGATCTCCGGGAGAGTGCTAGGACAACGGATAAGTCCATCTCCAATGGCTATGGAGCCATGGGACCTCCCGCCACCAGATATCATCACCAGCTCTGGATCAATGGGACCCTGGCTCGGGTTAAAGTCCTCCCCTTTCCTCGCCTTCCCCTCATCTCTATATCTCACGAGCTTGTTGTGGGAGGAGATGTTGGTGAAGTTGTTTGCATCATCGAGGTCAGACTGAGAGAAAGCCTTGACTTTCTTGAAAGAGCCAGTGTGGGCCATGGCATACAGGTCGTACACCTCTGGCACCTTATCCGCCTTATTGTAGCGTGCCTGAAAGAGAGAAACAATGAAAATTAGTAATTAAAGGGCTCAAGCTAGCATGATGAATGAATTGCATGAATCATGAAGCAAACCACATACCCAGTTGCGCCCGAACTGATATAAGTTGGAGCTGCCTTGATGGTGTGGCACACCTTCCATTTGGGCACGTTTGTCCTTGGCCTGGTTGTGGAGGGCTAGCCATTCTTTTGAGCACCACTCATCGACCAACACCTCCCAACAATCCATCCGATCCGCACACCATCTCGGAGGCGCCTAAGTTAGCAAATAGAAACTTGAGCGCTACGGCTAAGAATTACTAAATGAAGGAACTTAAGTAGAAGGCCTTAAGAATTACCTTCATGTACTGCTCCTTACTCAGGAACTTATCGCGGCACGCCGGCTTGGTCTTCTTGATACCACGCAAGGCGTAGTAGTCTCGAACAGCCTGCACCCGAGCCTCGTGCCGTAAGTTCTGGAGTAGGCGCTTGCAGACGTTCTGGATAACATTTGCCGCGTCCTCCTCGTATCCCTCCTCACACCTGTAGAATGTCTGCAATCAAATGAGACAATATTGATTAGTACAATTAATAACTAGCTAGTTGAAGATTTTGAAATGTGTAAAGGAGAAATTACCCAGAACGTCCTGATCACCATGTCTGCCCTCGTGTCGCACACGACACCGTCGATAATGACATCCGGCGGGGCCGGGGCAGCCACGTAGTGCTCCCAGCTCAACCCAAGCTCTGGAAGCCGACCCTCACCAGGCAACGTGACAAACCCCGGGAAGTTTTGCCGGCAAAGAACTCCAAGGACGGAGTTGGGCCGGCGGACACTATGATGGTGGTCCCAACCCCTGCAGCATGACAAGGCCAACGCATTAGTTATTTGAAGAAACGTGAATGCAGAAGGTACAAAAATATTAAATGCACTTACGTACCTCTCCCCATCAGGGAAGATCAACCACCTCTGCTCGCGGGTCGCCGGCACGGACGGGAGCCGTGTAGCACCACGCTGGTAGACGGTGCCACCCTCCTCCTCAAGATCAGTCGGCTCCCCGCCATCATCAGCATGGCCACTCGGCTCCTCGGGCTGATCCGGCCAGGTACCCCATCCGGACGTGTGCTCCTCCGGGGTCTCGTGGGCCGAACTCTCGTGGGCCGAAGGCCAGTCGACCCGAGGCTCGTGGGCCCAAGACCCGTGGACCGGAGGCTCGTGGACCGGAGTCCGTGTAGCCTCCTCCTCGGACGAGTCCACCCTAGCAGTCACGTGCTCGGGTGAAACAGCTGGGGGTGGCGGCGAGGAAGGCGCCGTAGCAGTCACCCTACCTCCTCTCCCGCGACCACGTGCCCCACCTCCTCTCTTCCTACCTCGTCCCCTGCTGGGCACCGCGGTCGACGAAGAAGGGCCCGGCGGTGTGGACATACTGTCCAGCAACGCTCGGCGGAGAGGTGCGTCTGGAATCGAAGACCTCAGACCACGCGCCGACGAAGAAGGGGCCTTGGCGCGCTCCCGACCAGCGCCCACCATCTTTCAACACCTGCCATGACAAACAGTAAACGAAATTAGTACAACATAAAAAAAAGACCGACATGAATAATAATATGTGTATCACTTAAGTGTATCATCATCAAGTACAACATTACAAAATTTAATACCTGACACTACTAATAATCTCGATCAGTATCATCAATAAATGCATAATCATCATCATCACTATAATCAATGACGGGCTCATAGGGTTCAGTGGCATCAACATGTGCAAGGCCACCTTGACGTAATCGGTCAAGCAATGACAGGTCATCCGCAGCAGTAACCTCTTCTTGTTCCGGCTCTTCTTGTTCCTCCTCTGGGGTGATGTCGGATTCACTGTCGCTGTCTACTTCAATGTTTTGGGGTGAAGTATAGCGGTTCTTGAAACGCTTTTTGGAAAGACGTGTCTCTTGGAAGAATTCTCCTTCATATGTGTCTGGGTTAATGTGAGGTTCATAATCCTCTTCCTTTGGGGGAGATAGTCTAGCACGTGGCGGCACTTCATAAACGACATCCCAACCTTTCAGATTTGGATTAGTTTGGCAGGCCCACGGTAGATAGAATACTTGGGTCGCCTGTTGAGCCGTAATATAGACATCAGGAACATCTAAATGGGTGCTTTGGTTGATTTCAACTAGCCCTATATGTTCATGAGTCCTTCTAGTCTCCTTCGGCTGAAACCAATAACATTTGAAGACTACGACATTCGGTGGGTTTTCACCATAGAATAGAAGTTCATAAATTGCTTCAACTCTCCCATAATACTCGGTACCTCCTTCGCCGATAGCAGATACACAACAATTTGTAGACTTTCGGTCGGCCATAGATAGCTCTTTGCCATAGGTACGAAAGCGATACCCGTTGATGTCGTATTTGTCAAATGAACGGACCTTATAGTCAAAACCATTAGCGACTTGTCTCAATTCGGCGTCCATAGACTCTGAATTAGCCTACAAGTTTAATATGAAAGGATTGTTGCATTACGCACAAATTAGCGAATGAAACCGGGATAGCCGCCTACAAATTAGCCTACAAGTCTAATAGAAATTACCGTTTGTTTGAACCAAGAGATGAAACCGGGATAGCCGCCTCCTTGCTTTGCGAGAAGCTCATACTCTTCGACAGAATCCTTTTGGATCACCGCTCCATACGAGAATAAGGCGACGTATCGACTGTATGAAATATCCAGGAATAAGAGCAGTTCAAAGGAAATAGAAGTTGCGAAACTATGTACCGAGAACTTACTCGATGTACGGCCGCACTTCTATCAGGTTGTTGAAGATATACAACGAAATGGTCCGCCATTGTTCGTTATCCAAAGATACTGGATTTGAAACACTGGCTGGTGCGAGATTCCCTTTGAATAGGCTGAGGTTGGATCCACCCTTTTTAGGGTCGTCAGCATTGTACCGAGGCTTCGGATTATGCAAATGACGATTTTTGGCTTCGTAGTGTGCTGTCACGAAGTTTGCCGCCTCCTCAGTGATGAATGCCTCAGCCATCGATGCTTCAATTCTACGTTTATTTTTACATTTTTGTCGAAGCGTCTTCTGCATCCTCTCAGTTGGGTAGCACCAACGATTTTGCACGGGCCCCCCCAATCTTGCCTCGGTCGGGAGATGCAAAATCAAATGTTGCATTGGATTAAAGAAGCCCGGTGGAAAGATCTTCTCTAACTTGCAGATCAACTCCGGCGCCAACTCTTCCATTTCTTCTAGCACGCCAGGCGATAGTTCTTTCGCACAAAGAACACGGAAGAAATAGCTGAGTTCTGCCAGTACTAGCCATTCATCCTCAGGGATGAAGCCACGCAACATCACCGGCATTACCCGCTCAATCCATATGTGCCAATCATGACTCTTGAGACCAAATATCTTCAATTTATCAAGACTGGCTCCCCTCTGTAGATTCGCTGCATACCCATCGGGGAACATCAACTGCATTTTCACCCACAAGATAATTTCCCTCATAGCTGGCCTTCCAAGATTGAACCATGCCTTTGGCTTCGTCCAGTTCTGCTTTCCTTTCGGTTCTTTCATGTTTTGTAACGGCCTATCACATAGCGCCTCCAGATCGACTCTAGCCTTAGTATTATCCTTTGACTTCCCATCTATGCCGAACAATGTACCAAAAAGTGCCTCGGCGATATTCTTCTCAGTGTGCATCACGTCGATGTTGTGTGGGCAAAGGAGGTCTTTGAAGTAAGGCAGATCCCATAAGCATGTTTTGTGAGTCCAGGCGTGCTTAGAATTATACCCCTTGAAGTACCCTGGACGCTCTGGATCTGGCTCGAGAGCGTTTAACTGATCCAGGGTCTGTTGGCCTGTCAATGCAGGTGGTGCAGAGTTTTTGACAACTCTACCTCTGATGAAGTTCTTCTTGTCTTTCCTGAACTTATGGCGAGGATTCAGGAACTGTCTATGCATGTCGAAGCAAGAAAACTTGCGACCGGCCTGAAGCCAACGAAACTCAAGAGCTCCCTTGCATGTGGGGCACGGGAACCTTCCATGCACACACCAGCCAACGAATAGCGCATACGCCGGCAAGTCATGCGTCGAGTACATGTACCAGACACGCATTATGAAGTTCCGTTTGCTATAGGCATTGTATGTCTTGAACCCATTATCCCAGGCTTCTTGCAATTCGTCCTTAAGCGGTTGCATGTACACATTCATATTTTTCCCCGGATAGTTGGGCCCTGGAATTATCAACGTCAGGAAAATGTTCTTTCTTTGCATAATCTGTCCGGGGGGGAGATTGAGTGGAAAGACAAATACGGGCCAACAACTGTATTGGGCTGCCGTCATACCAAACACACTGAACCCATCCGTGCTGATGCCGACTCGAGGATGCCTCGGATCTGCCGCTTTGTCACCATGTAATTCATCAAACGTTTCCCACGCAACACCATCCGATGTGTGTACAATCATCAGATTCCCATCTGCATCTAGTTCGGTTCTTTTGCCCGTTTTGTGCCATGTCATCTGTCTGGCCGTCTCTTCGACCATGAAAAGACGTTGAAGTCTTGGTACGATTGGCATATACCGAAGAACACTAACGGGGATTTTGGTCTGTGTCTTCTCACCCATACCTTTGTCTACCACAACATACCTGGAAGACTTGCAAATGGGACAATAGTTCAAGTCCGCATAGTCAAGCCTAAACAAGACACATCCTTTCTCACAGGCATGTATCTTATCATAGGGCATCTTCAGTGCACGGAGGATTTTGTCCGACTGGTACAGGTTTGCAGGCATTACATGGCCTTTGGGTAGAAAGCGTCCAAATACTGTCATCATTGCATCGTAGCATTCTCTGCCCAAGTTGAACTGAGCCTTCAGAGCCATTACTTGTGAGATGGCATCCAACTGACAAAGCTCAGTGTGCTCATGGAGCGGACGTTTTGAAGACTCCAACATTTCATTGAAGGCCTTTGCAGATTCCTCCATCTCCTCGTCCGAATCCCGAGCATCATCAAAGTCTTGCACCATGTTTTCCATCCCGGTACCATGCTCGTCGGTGCGACGACGATCCACCTCAGCTCGGTCACGTTGGGCAGACTCACCATGAAATGTCCACACCGTATAATCGGGCGTAAAACCACTCTTCTGCAGGTGTTTGCCCATTTCAGCCTCTGTCCTCTTTTCCCAATTGCCGCACCGTAAACAGGGGCACCAGGTTTTCCTCTGGCCATTTGCAAATGCGGCTCGCACAAACCCCTTGGTTTTTGTGAACCATTCAGTGCTCCATTTGTTCTGACCAGTGTGACCGGTGTACATCCACGCACGATCACTCATCTTGACTTTCAGAGCTACTAGACACACAACAAATATATATATATATATAATTCACCATGTATATATTCATCAGTTGATCTACTTTGTCAATTTTATTACGTCCATGCAACCTACACTCTAATAGGTAATGATAGGTCCTAATCCCACCCGAGTATGTTTAGATTGGGTTCATTTTCCCATGCTATGCTCCGGATCCTACGCAAAATTTCGGCAGCACCTCCCCGCTGTTCTCCTGATACACGTCTCTGCAATAAACAGAGAGGATGTGTACCCGGAGAACAACAGGGGAGGCACTGACGAAATTTATGCGTCGGATCCGGAGCAAAGCATATGGGAAAACGAACCCAATCTAAACATACTCGGGCTGTCCATGGATAGCGTTGGACAATTCGAAAGAATCAAGGTTATAAATATGCAAATGCATGCATATTTATAACTATGACGCTTTCGAACGGGAGACACATATTGGTTACGCATACTGATGATTAAAGACACATATGTAGCTAGCTATCAAGTTTCATCGGAATAGATCAAATAATTAATGGGGGAGGAGGACATGTCATTTGTGCTCACCCACGAACGAAGGGGCAGAGCTCGTCAAACGCACGGCGAGGTCGTCGAACACCAAACCTCGCAGCGATGAAACAACTGCACATTTAAAACTACCCGATCAACACAATTATATATGATGTTTTTCATAACAAAATCGAAAGATATATGACCTAACTAATAATTCATAAGGCCAAAGAACACCTTTTCGGGAGGTGTCGGGAGTCGGGGTGTCGTGTCGGTCTCGGGGTGCCGTGTCGGGGTCGGGGTCTCGGGGTCGGGGTGTCGGGGCGGGGTGCCGGGTCGGGGTCGGGGTGCCGTGTCGGGGTCGGGGTGTCGGGTCAGGCTCGGGGTCGGGGTGTCGGGGTCGGGGTCGGGGTCGGGGTCTCGGGGTCGGGGTGCCGGGTCGGGGTCGGGATGCCGTGTCGGTGTCGGGGTCGGGGTGTCGGGTCAGGCTCGGGGTCGGGGTGTCGGGGTCGGGGTGTCGGGTCGGGGTGCCGTCTCGGGGTCGGGGTGTTTGGTTGGGGTGCCGTGTCGGTGTCGGGGTCGGGGTGTCGGGTCAGGCTCGGGGTCCGGATCTCGGGGTCAGGGTGTCGGGTCGGGGTGCCGGGTCGGGGTCGGGGTGCCGTGTCGGTGTCGGGGTCGGGGTGTCGGGTCAGGCTCGGGGTCGGGGTCTCGGGGTCGGGGTGTCGGGTCGGGGTGCCGGGTCGGGGTTTCGGGTCGGGGTGCCGTCTCGGGGTCGGGGTGTCGGGTCGGGGTGCCGGGTCGGGGTCGGGATGCCGTGTCGGTGTCGGGGTCGGGGTGTCGGGTCAGGCTCGGGGTCGGGGTGTCGGGGTCGGGGTGTCGGGTCGGGGTGCCGTCTCGGGGTCGGGGTGTTTGGTCGGGGTGCCGGGTCGGGGTCGGGGTGCCGTGTCGGTGTCGGGGTCGGGGTGTCGGGGTCGGGGTGTCGGGTCGGGGTGCCAGGTCGGGGTGTCGGGTCGGGGTGCCATCTCGGGGTCGGGGTGTTGGGTCGGGGTGCCGGGTCGGGGTCGGGGTGTCGGGGTCGGGGTGTCGTGTCGGGGTGCCGGGTCGGGGTCGGGGTGCCGTGTCGGGTCAGGGTTTTTTCCTCTTTTTTCTTTTTCTTCTTCTTCCTATTCTTCCTTTTCTTCCTCTTCTTCTTTTTTCTTCTCCTCCTCCTCTTCTTCTTCTTCCTTTCCTTTTTCCTCTTCTTCTTCTCCTCCTCTCCTCTTTTTTCTTCTTCTTCTTCCTCTTCTTCTTTTTTCTTCTCCTCCTCCTCTTCTTCTTCTTCCTTTCCTTTTTCCTCTTCTTCTTCTTCTCCTCCTCTCCTCTTTTTTCTTCTTCTTCTTCTTCCTCTTCTTCTTTTTTCTTCTCCTCCTCCTCTTCTTCTTCTTCCTTTACTTTTTCCTCTTCTTCTCCTCCTCTCCTCTTTTTTCTTCTTCTTCTTCTTTCCTCAAACTAAACTAAACCTAAAACTAAAACTAAACCTAAAACTACAACTAAAACTAAATCCAAACTAAAACTAAAACTAAAAAGAAAAAAAACAGAAAAAAGGGGGGCTCACCTGGGGGGTGGAGGAGGCCGGTGATGGAGGGGGCGGGGCGGTGGAGGAGGCGGGGGGCTGGGTCCTGGCGGTGGGGCGCGGGGCGGCGGGGGGCCGGGGCGGGGGGGCGACGGGCGGTGGGGGCGACGGGGCCCCGGGGCGGCGGCGAGCCGGGGCGGCGGGGGCGGCGGGGGGCCGGGCCCGGGCGGTGGGGCGCGGGGCGGCGGGGGCCGGGGCGGGGTGGGCGACGGGGCCCCGGGGCGCCGGGGGCGACGGGGCAGGCGGCGGCGCGCGGCGGGCGGCGGCGGCGGCGGCGGGGTGGGAGGAGAGAAACGGCGAGGCAGAGACGAAGTGAGTAACGGGCGGGGGCTACGGGCCGTTAGGTAGTGAGCTCTTTGCCGTCCGCTTTTTTGCCTCTTTGCCGTCTGCTAGCGGACGGCAAAGAGGTAGCCCATTAAGTTTTTCCCAAACGGGCGGGGGGTGGGGGCCACCTCACTCTTTGCCGTCCGCCAGCGGACGGCAAAGATTCTTTGCCGTCTGCTAGCAGACGGCAAAGAGCTGGCAGATGGCAAAGAGCTTCTTTGCCGTCTGCCCTTTCTTTGCCGTCTGCTTTTGGGTAGCTGATGGCAAAGAGCTTCTTTGCCGTCAGCTAGCAAACGGCAAAGAGCTGGCAGATGGCAAATTAGCTGATTCTAGTAGTGATTATGGGTACCCAGTATATTGTTTCTTGAGCTCTTCTGAAGTGGTTTCAGTTCTGGACTTGTTTTGCTGCGGCGTTTATATGCTGCTTTGTTCCCTATATTTGCACTTGTGGCGAACTTTGATGCCCAGTGGATATAATATGTGTAATAGCCGTGATAGCCTAGCGTAAGTTGCTTGCTTATTTATTTCCGTTGTCATGTTTATTTGTTTTCTTGTAGTCAATGCAGTTCTTTTTCTGCGGTTTGCAAGTGGCCGGAATAACCTATTTTTTAAAACTAGGCCACATTAACAATGAGCTACATATTTACTGTAGTTAACACGGGCCTCCTACCGGCCATAGAAACAATGGGCCTTCTAAGGGCCATAGAAACAATGGGCCTTCTACGGGGTGTAGACACAATGGGCCTTGTACGGGCCGTATCATCAATGGGCCTTCTACGGGCCGTATGAACGGTTGGCCAAACATGGGCCAATAACATAGCACATTATGGCCGTAAATGGGCTAGAGTTGAAATCGTCCGTTCATGGCCCGACCATAACGGGCCGTCATTAATAGGCTGTATTTGATGACGCTATGAAAACGGCCCAACGTATTAACGGGCCGACTGTAACCACGGGGTGTATTTGGCCCACAAGCAGAAAATGACAGTAACAGGCCGATAGTAAACGAATGCTGGAAATGAGCCCAAGAATAAATGGGCCATGAGAAGGCCGAAAGATAACATGGGCTGGAAATGGCCCAACGGAATAATGGGCCGTTAATGGGTACAAAGTGATACACTGTTCATTACGGGCCAGTTTTACCACGGGCCGTTAATGGGCCGAGGGTTACTAAGGGCCTCATATGGGCCAAAAGACGTCATGGGGCAAACATGGGCCGGAAGTTAAAATGGGCTGGAATTATATTGGACGGCCCAGATGACGCTACTAGGCCTAATTCGGATAGGCCGTAAACGGGCCCTGGGTTAGCAGGCTGTAAATGGGCTATATGTGAACAGGCTGTTAACAGGCTTGCCGTGGGCTGGCCCGCCACCTTTTGACCAAGTCAAACGGGCCGACCTTTTCACAGGAATGGGCCTCTGTTGGGCCGTGCCATGTGTCGACGTATCATAGGCGCTTTGGGTCCAATGTGTGGATGACATCTGTCCCAACGGTGAGCCGGCACGTGTTTCCTCCAGCCAATGATGATTTTACACGTAGAAAATCCCGATTGGTCGGGGCTGTTAACGGGTTATCGGATCCAAAACCGGACCCAATAGCTTAACGGTGTTCCGTTACGGTCGATGCCACGTGTCGGCCACCCTTGACGAAAGCACTTCTGTGACGCGTGATTTATCGTCATGGAAGTGGACACTTCCATGATGATAATTTTGGTAATGTAATGGAACACTTCTACAACAGCACAGGTATGACTATCTTGATTCTGTCATAAATTTTTCATGGATGTACATGCATGACAGAAAACGTGACCTACTGTGACAAACACGTATCATCACGGAAGTGTATTTTTTTGTAGTGACACTTGTAATGTCCATGCCATGAGAACATAACTGTTTATTCAATTGAAACTGAAAATCAACATAGAGCAAGTTAGAATAGCAAACACGTTAAAGAAACAGGTTTAAAACATACCTGTTGTGCCATTGGAGTTTCAATTGCATCCTTCAAATTTGAAATTAGTTGGTATGAGTAAATATAGTGATGCAAGAGCAAAGTAGTATGAACCATAGCTACGGAACCTGACCTGAGAACAATTCTTCTTCTGCTTTAAGTGTTGACTCGGTGTTCGGAGTGGTGGTCCTCGTGCTTTGGGCACTGCAGTTGCCTTACTAACTGCTCGCGTTTGGGTGCTCTCTGGTGGAGACGGTGCTGTGTCAACGGGAACTGGGTTGCTATCTGCTGGGGTTGGGGTTAGAAGGGGTGTAGCTGGTTCTCTGTCCAACTGGGTAGGGGTACAATCTGCATGAGTCTGGGTTATGTGTGGTGGGGCTGGTTCTTAAGCAAGTACAACCGTGGTTCTATCTCCATCGACAGGTAGCACGATCTTTTCTGAAGTCCGTATTTTTACTCCCACAGATACTGCCATCACCCCCTCCAATTGAAATGGCTGATAAACAAGAAAAGTAATTGAATGTACAGACATTGTAAGATAGACAGGTGCAATGGATAGTAGGGAAGAAAACAGGGCATGAAATAATTCACATTTATGTTGTCTAACCAAACAGAATAGCAGGACATAATTTCACATATATGATGGCTAATTAAATAGGATAGCATGACACAATTTCACATGTATGATGGCTAACTAAACAGGATAGAATGATATACTTCAAAATATGATGACTATGTAAACAGGATGACATGATATAACTATACGATGTGTCTATTAAAGTGGTTGGCATGCCATAAATCACAAACATGTCGTCGATGGAAACATGATGGCATGATATAATTCACGGATATAATGACATAATTCAAAATATGATGACTATGTAAACAGGATGAGATGATATAACTATATTATGTCTTTAGAAAATGGGTTGGCATGCCATAATTCTGATACATGCTTTCTATGTAAACATCATGGCATGATATAATTCAAATATATGATTTATATACTAAGGAAGTGAGCAGAGGGAAATCGCATATATGATGTGTCAACTAAGGAAATGGCATTCAATATCGTGTATATGATGTAAAAACTAAGCATTGCAATACAACATATGCGTGATATGAGTAATATAACCCTGCCAAGTTTGAGCATACACCCCGGGGGGGATAATAGGACTGGTCATCTGCCTCTGAATCCTCCTCTGAAGAGCTATCTCTAACCAGCAAGATATCTGCTTCAGCAGGTAGCATTGTCTGCTTTGAAGACCTCGTTTTCACTCCAGATTTCTCCATCACCAATTCAAATGGCTGCTGCACAGGAAGAGCAGTTGAATATACAAACATTGTCGACTAAAGCAATGAGAAATACAAAAAAAGGACGGCATGATATAATTCACATATATGACGCTTGGCTAAACAGCATGGCAATGCATAATTCACATATATAATGCCTTGAAACAAGATAGCATTGCATAGTTCATATATATAATGTCTTGCGACAAGATGGCATTGCATAATTCACATATATGGTAATTAGACACTAAACAGGTGGCATTCACACAAAGCATGTCTAAACTAAGCAAATGACATAGCAATGCAAGATACCATACGCACGATATGAGCAACATAACCCTGCTAAGTTAGAGTATGCACCTCGGGGGGGGATAGGACTGGTAATCTGTCTCTGAATCCTCCTCTGAGGAGATATCTGTAACCAGCAAGACATGCGCTTCGTCAGATAGCATCGTCTGCTCTGAAGACCTTGTTTCCACTCCAAAATTTTCCATGACCGTGCCGAATGGCTGATGCACAGGAAGAGTAATTGAATGTACTAAAATTGTTGAAAAATTTAACACGTAAGAAAAAAATGATGTCATGATATAATTCACATATAAGAGGACTGGCTAACCAGGGTGGCATTGCAAAATTCACATATATGATGCCTGGCTAAACAAGATGGCATTGCATGATTCACATATACGATAAAGAAACTAAACAGATGGCATTGAGACAAAGCATGTCTAAACTAAGCAGATGACATCTTTGATATATACAGTAAGCAATGCAAGGCACCATATGCATGATATTACCAACATCAGCATGCCAAGTTAGAGCGAAGACCTCATGGGGTAAATAGGAGTGGTCTTCTACTTCTGAATCCCCCTCAGAACAGTTATCTTCCTCTTGATTACGATCCGAAATGGGTGGAGGGGGCTGCCTTTGCGCCCACCATGGAGCGACGTCTGCATGAAATTTTATTGCCACGCAAAGCTCGTCTCTTTTGCTCTACATGTTCAGTTCCATTGTGTACAATAACTGACATGCATAGGAATAAAACATGGTGAGATTATGTAAGGAGTGCATGCACAAATGCAGAGTGATGGTAGCAAACTGTGGATAGACCCAAAACCAATTATAGCAGGCAGATAATAGCTTTAGTCAAAAAATACAGATAATGGGTCCTTTAATGTTTGTTTCCACCCAACATGAAACTCATAGTAGACACCAGAGATTAACCAGATAGTAGACAGATAGTACTGATTGCTGCCCCAATATGCACTACTAGCGAAAAGCTTATAGACAGGCGCTTACTTGTAGCGTGGGTTTATACCCCTCGCTGCTGCTACTTACTAGTAGCGCGGTTTTTTACCCCTCGCTGCTACTAAGTTGATAGTAGTAGCGCGGGTTTTTAACCCTCGCTACTCCTAAGCGGTCTCTACCGTGCCCCCCGGGACATGCCATAGTAGTAGCGAGGGGTATGAACCCGCGCTACTACTAAGTTGATAGTAGTAGCGCGGGTTTATACCCCTCGCTACTACTAAGTACAAGGTAGGTGAAATCTCCATATCCTCGGTCGAATCCCTCCTCTCTCCCTCACTCTCCCCCTCTCTCCATAGGCTCTCCCATTCCACTTCTCCCTCCCACGCGCGATTCCCTTCCTCATCCACCACCACCGCTAGCCTCGCACCTCATGCCTCCCCCAAATCCGGTGACCTCCACACCCACCACAGCCCCCTCCCCCTCCTTCCTCCTCCTTCTCTGATGTTGGAAGGAGAGGCAGATCCAGCAGAGCGCCATCCATGGCGGCGGCCAGATCCGCCATGGACACAACCATAGGTGAGTTGTTATTCCTACTCCTCTCTCTCTCTCTCTCTCTCTCTCTCTCTCTCTCTCTCTCTCTCTTCATCTTCCAGATCGAGCAGAGCGCCATCCATGGCGTCATCTAGGGTTTCAGCTCCAACTCCGGCGACCAGCGGTGAGTTGCTGCACCTACTCCTCTCTATCTCTCTCTTCCTCTTCTAATCCTTGTCTCTTTTTTTGTAGCAGCAGCAAAGGAGAGGTGTATCACCATGGACGACTTCATCCCTTCTAGGATCAGCATCGACCACGGATGAAGAGGACGATGACGCCCAGCTAGCAGCAGCAGCCATGGCTGGAATTTATTTTTTTAATTCCTAATTAGTTAGCAGTAGCGAGGGTACAGACCCACGTTACTACTAGTTAGTAGTAGCGCGGGTGGTATCCACGCTACTACTAACGGACGTAGTAGTAGCGCGGGTGGCACCCGCGCTACTAATACCAGTTAGGTGTAGCGCCGTATCAGTAGCGCAGGCACCCGCGCTACTAATGTACCTAAAACCCGCACTGCTGCTAGGCTTTTCCCTAGTAGTGATGTACCCCACAACCATTTAAAAACTCAAGTTTCAGCATAAGTTTGGACCTGACTCAGAGTCTAATAGGTGAACACGACGATAAAGTAGCATGTCATCATATTAAGCGATGCATAATGTAAGCAGACACGGAAGAGTGCGACCTCTCTTGCGGACCCGTGTAGTCCTCAAGGTCATCTGCTCAGTTCATGATGGTAATGCAGTTGTCGTGGCTGCCGGCAGCGGGGAAGAAGATCTGAGGCGGTGAAAGATAGTCTAGAGAGCGGATCCCTGCTATGGTGAACCCTTCCGTCGTTGGAGCACCTGAGCTGGGGTGGAACACAGCACCGCAGGAGCAGGACAAACCACACAAGGTTTTCTCTGACACATATCGGTAATAGAAGTAATTGTGTAAGGGCTTGTTTGAATTTGAGGATTCTTACAATGCAGGGATAGGAAATAGAAAGGAATAGGATAGGAATGCACGTGCAAAACAGAGAATTTGAAAACACAGGATTTCTACCAATCTGGGTGTTTGGTTCACAAGAAATTGGAAGATCACATGATGCAAAGAAGCATGGTGAGATTAAGTCAAACCACAAGAAAATGTACGGTTATAATGCTATTATGATACTATCTCTTAGTCTTGTGCTTCATGAATAGGAATTTGAAAAGGAGGACAAGTGGAAATTAAAATTCCTACGGTTTTTCTTTCAAGGAGACACAAAAGGAACAAATCCTACAGTTTTCCTTTGCTCCATTCCTTTGCACCAAATTAATGAAAAGTAGTACCATAGGAAACTTTCCATTTCCTATGTTTTTCATTCACTTTTCCTTTCAAGCACTGGCGATTCTAGTAGGCAGGCTTGAGGAAGGAAAAGCCTACACTAAAAAAATGTTTTTGTGCTACTTCTATTACTTTGGACCCAGGCCACTGCCCTACTAGCTCAGCTCCCAGGGCCATCGACAAATGCACAGCTCAAACGCACAAAGATAAATAATGATGGCATTCAAGAGAGTCCATCACGGATAGCTAAGTTGCCTGGTACCTCACTGCTTGTCATATAGTAGGATAGAATAGTCGTATTTCCCATTACTCCGTGTGCTCAGTGGACAATATATATAACATGTGGAGTAAAAAACAGATGCAACAAGTGTACAGCCTCTTTGGCGAAGCCATGTCGATCTCAGGGTGATTGGGTTGGCACAGTGAGGATGCTCCGACTGACTTGGTTGTTGGAGCAGGGGAAGAAGATCTTAGGCATCTGGAGATGGAGCCCGAGGTACTGCTCCACTGTGATGGAGGGTTTCATCGTTGGAGTAGCTCCGGTGAGTTGTACGACGCCGAGGCTGAAGCAAGACAAGAGAGACAACGTTAACCTAAGTGGAATTCTAATAGCATCTCCAATAGATGACGTAAAATACATAACACAAAGTGCTAGATGTAAAATACATCAGCCACTCATCTCTGAACTTAACTGTCGAAACTGAATTTAACTGTCGAAACTGAACTTAACTGTCGAAACTAAATTTTGCTGTCGAAACTGGATTTTACTTTCAAAACTGAACACACTAGAGGTGAGCCTACATGTCAGTCGACTGACTTTTTCATCTCTGGTCAGTCGATTTTGCAGCCGTTGGATATGAAATCAAGGGCCTGCAGTTCATCTTCAACCTCCACCCCCCTGAGCCGCCAGCCACCATCGGCCAAACAGCCGCCCGCGGCCGGCAGTGCGCTGCCCCGCCCTCCCCAAAAACACTCCCCACCGCCAGTCCGCCGCTGCCCCGGCCATCCCTCTAGGCCCCCCCGTGCCGAGCTTTTTCTTCGGCGATCTCCACGCCACCGCCCCACCACCGTCGGTGACCACACTACAAGAAATATGTCAACTTGTGACCATCACTATTGGTCACTGAAAGGTCATTATTTTTCATTTACGACCTTTTTGTGACAAAAAACAGAAGGTCAAAAGCTGGCAGTCGTAAACTGAAATTAACGACCTTCTCTGTGAGAAGGTCATGGAATTCCATGACCAAAACAACAGGTCGTTTATTCTATGACCTTCTGTTTTGGTCGCTAGCTCTCTGCCCAGGCCACGTCGGATCCGACGTGGCAATCTGACGTGGGAAAATTGCGACCAATTGAAAAGGTCGTTGATAAGATTCAGCCCGGTCCAATTAGGTGTTTTACATGGGCCGAGCCCGACAATTCAGCCTTTTTAATTATCATTTATGTTGTCATTCTGGTTGGCTACATGGGCCTGGCCCGATATTTCAGCCCTTGTGTTTCTGGGCTTAGGCCTTTCTAGCTCAATGTTTCAGTTTTTTTTAGAAACTGGGTCCAGTACTCAAATGGGTCCCGATTGTCAGGTTCTAGTATGTGGGTCCATGTTTTCAATTTACTAGTAAATAAAAAACAATATTCAAATCAAAACAGACAGAAAGCACACATAATACTTAAAATAACAGCCAAAATAATTATATTACATCATATAACTTAGATACATTGCTAATCACGGCCACAAGCTCTACAAATGTAATCACAGCCACAAGCTCTACAAGTGTCTACATGTATAATCACATCCACAAGCTCTACAAGTGCCTTTTGACAGCTTCAAGTGGCCCTTCATGGCGGCAGGAAGATGGTTCCTATCACCCTTCATGGGCATCAGAGTGATGCAGCTGAACGTGGCAGGGAAATGGATTACCTGCAAAAGCCAGATTTATACAAGATATCAGCCTTTCAGTCATGCAGAATATCAGAGACACATGCTTCATCACTATAGGGCATGGAAACGTAAGATGCATTTTTTACAAAGGGCGTACAATTGCAAATTTACTATCCACAAAATTAAATTAGAAAAAACAAATAAAACAGTGAGGTGTAAAAGATGTCAGCCTTAGTGTTTCTACTTCCTACAAATGACCGAGACCAATGCTGTTTCAACCTTTTGTAGAACACACTATTCTATAACAGTATATATTGAGCATGCTACAGCAGAAGCTTGAATTTATGGTTTCTATACTTCTACATTATACATCCTTAGTAATATAGACCCGTTTGTTAAACTTCAGAGGTTGAGATCAAGGCCTGTCAACTAAATCATATATATGCATTAAAAAACAAGGCCATATGGACCAATGCATCATAATTATCAGTTTAAACACTACATGACCAGAAAGTAGGTGCTGCTTCAAATTGAAAAACTCAACCATTCATCATTAAGATTAGCGATTTAATCTTACTAAACATAGGGGCATGTACAACGTGAGAGCACACTACAGCCAGAACTTACACGCAAAGATCTTGCAATTTTATGCACAACAGCAGCTGGTTAGCTATATGAACAGAAACATTAAGCACTAGCACTCACTGTTATCTTCAAATTAGCTAACAGAACATTTGCCAGAAAGCATGTACAAACAACACTAGAATACAAAGTAACAAATATGTACTTGACATTTGCCCACAATAAATATCGCAATTCGAGCAAAAGATCTAACAAAGCATGAATGAGCAAGCAACACATAACAGAAACATTTACAATAGAAACATCTCAGTTGACGATCTTAGACGTGAATATGGATATAAGTGCACATCAACAGGTTTTGCATAAGCACACCATATCTATACCTTGATGTTTCGAGGTTGGTCTTGCCGTGGACTCACAAACCACATCCAACAGCCCACCATCACGTATATACATCCAAACCATAAAAATAGCTGTCAAACAGCAAGGTAGTGCAAAGGAATTAAGTAAACTATTGTGCTGGATCACTATCATTATTGTTCCATAGAGTTTATGTGTACATTGTCCACTAATTCATGAGGATTGATGCAATGGATGCTGGCTTGGCAACCATAGTAGTTTAGGCACAACAGTGTAAACCCACACAAATGCTACTAATTCCATCATATCAAGGACCATTTTATCAGGTTCATGTGTATACTACTCACTACAAGAAGCAACATGACAGCAGTACCACCATGATCATCAAAAAAAGGAACAGATTTTCCTCTGCTCAAGCCAGCCTCAAACAGCACCATAGCAATCAAATTTTCAAATACTGAACCAAGACATGTCCAGAACAATCCAAAGTTTGTTGTGCACGTGAGATGAGATTACATGATCTCACCACACCAAGTCATGTGGTTGGAGGAGTAGGGAGTAGCCATGAGGCCTCTCATCCACCTGCGAGAGCAGCAACAACTCGTCTAGATCAGATCTGAGCAACCTGCACAAAAAACAAAACAAATCAAACCAAAGGCAGGAATCACAACAAGAGAGGAGAAGGGATTCTATCCTAAGATAGCAACCCAAAAAACAAAAAACATGATTAGGGAGCTGGTACATAAGAAAGCAATTCATGCGTGAATGACATATACAACTTAAAAATCAGGATATGAAATATTATTAGAATTGCATATTAGATGGCTGCAAGATAACTGTTGCTTCATATAAAGTAACTAGAATTAGCACCCAAGAGGTAGATAGCATATGGTGTAGAAACTAGTTTCAACTAAATGGGTCATCCAAATTGGAGGGTAACTGACTTCATTATCCAGAACATTATCCAGAAATATAGGAGTGTTATGCATATCGAGATAAAATCCAAGACGAAGACACTTGGAGAAAGCAACTGATGTAGTAACAAGCTTTGAATGTGCGAAATGCAACAGGTTTGCAAAATATGAAGTTTACCAATTATTCCAGAAAACAAGGAAAAATACATGTTGATGTTTCAAGTGCAGAAGAACATATGGAAGTCCCAGGCATCAAATGACTACTGTAGTCGATTGAACTATGTAGCAGGAAATGATACGACACCAAACACTGCTTCACAATGGATGCAATTAAACATGGAAGAACTTATTACAAATGATTTTCTTCATCCAAAGTGATAACATGTTACTGCTATGTTATTGTGATTAAAAGAGTAAAATTCCATCAAGTTATGTTATTAATAACCTTGGCAGATGCAGATCTAGGGTGGACTTGTCTGCAATTTGACATAAACTGGTACATATATTGGCCCAGAAAACACTGCTCATCCAAGATGAGAACAGAACATATCTAAGCAAACTAGCAACAATGCACTGTACACGTGTTTGCAGATTAATAAAAAAAAGTATCACAGCCAATAATCCATTCCAGTGAAGTGCACTCTTAATCACCCCTAGTATAATTAGCTAAATTGTGCACACAGTTGTGTTTATATTATGAGCAGGCGTTGGTTCCAACTCAAGCACAAATGTACGTAGAACTGGAGGCCTGCCTTAAGAATCCCAACATTTTAACTACACCACCATTCGCCTCAAAACAGAAAAAGCACACGAACCCCCCCACCACACAACAATCTTGACGTCTTTAGGCAGCAAACCAAATTTTAGACCAGTTAATTTTTAGGCCAGCAACCAAATTTTCTTCATCCAAATTCATGACATAGAGCAGAGTTGTGTAACAGCTAGCTAACCAGTGGAACTCATGTAGTATTGTTTCTGTTCATTTAGTTAACAATGGCAGGGTAATTTTAGGCAACCTTGAGTACCAAATGACATTGTCTCCTAACATTTATCTAATACCAGTTAACATATGCATGCAACTATAAACATGACCACACAGAGCTACTAAACAGGCATGGAATGGGAGAGGCAACGCCAGTTGGTGTGGTCGTCGATGACGAGGCAGGCGGCGGCCGTTGGCGTCGATAGTAGTCAACCCGACATCCCGGTGCTCGAGTGACGACGGATCTGGGAGGGAGAATGGACGAGGTGAGTAAGAGAGCGGAGATTTGGGATTATCCGAATGAGGAGAAGTGGAGGGACTCACCTGAACCGGTGGAGCAAGTGACGAAACTGACCCGGTGGTGCTCCTCCTAGGCCGCCATGGATGATCTGATGCCCGCGGGATCTTCTCCATGGCCGGCCCCTTCCTTCACAAAACGAGATTGGGTATCTTCACGAACATGCAAGAAAATGGGCACACACATCAGATTTGGGGTGGGGGGAGGGGGCGAGATGAAGGAGAAGAGAAGGGGAGGAGCAGGGATGCGTACCACTGCCCTACCCTGCCTTGCTCGATCTGGGCCGCGTAGAAGCACGCGTAGGTCATCTCCCGACGCTCGAGCCTGCCCTCCGTCAACGACCGGGTCAAATAAGCCCTTGACCTCGACGAGGGTGCTAGCGGATCTGGGAGGGAGCACCGTCGGTGTGGGTGGGGCGGCGAGGTGAGGTGAGGCCTGAGGGAGTCGAGGAGAGGATGTGGATGGGGATTTTTGTGCCAGGAAAGGTTGAGGCCACTACCAGAAACCCGAAGTCGAAGCCGCTGCCACGCACCATCACATCGACGGCGCCATCGTGCTGCACGGCCCGGCGGCGGGCGTAGGCCTTGTCCTTCCAAATGCAGAGTGAGGTGGGAGGGAGGGAGTTCCTGCCGGATCTGGCCACAACATGAGCAGCTCGAGTCGATCTAGGAGGAGAGGGGAGGGGCTGCTGGCGATGAGATTGGGGTAGAGTAGGAGGTCGCCGGTGCGACAGGAGCAGAGGACGGCGGTGGATTGGGTTGGGGAGAGTAGGAGGTGGTGGGGGTAGGGATAGGGGCGGCGGTGGATTGAGATCTGAGGGAGGGAGAGGGTTACGGTTTGCAGCCGTGGGTGCGTGGGAGAGGAGGGGCTATGGGTTGGGCTACGTGGGGTCAGAGGGTGAGGGTGTGAGGGGAGTGAGGGCTGTCGTCCGATCGGGAGCATCCAACGGTGTTTGATGCGTGATCCGCATGAGAAGCCTATGGACCAATCAAAACGCAGTAAATGCTTTGACAATCTTATGACCATCTAAATTGGTCTTCATTGATTTAAATAAATATTTTTTGCATCAAAAAAGCATTTTTATTTTGATTTTGTTGTAAAGAACCTACCAACTCATTGTTGCAAATTTGAACCACCTCATTTTTTCAAAAATACTAGACCATATTTAATGTCCAGTTGACCGAACGGTTGGTCCTCAAAAGCTTTCCATCCACCTCTCGTCAAATTGATAAATTTCTGCCGAATCAACAGGAAGCGGGTCAAATTTGAATTAGAGTTGCATCATAGTTTGTTCAACTGATCTCATATTATGCACAAGGGTGCATCTTGGGATGGCAAACAAAGTTGCCTAAGGAAGTTTTTATTTTCTTTGGACGGAAAATTCGTTTGCTATTTTTTGAGTGCCCAAAATAAGTTTTTTTGTGAAGGACCTACCATATATTTGTTGCAATATTGGACCAAATAATTTTTATAAAATACTAGGCCATATATAATGCACAATTGACCAAATGGTTGGGTGTCAAATGTTTCGATCCACCTCTCATGAAAAAGACAAATTTCCACCGATTCAGTAGGAAGCGGGTAAAATTTGAACTACAGCTGCCTCATAGTTTGCTCTTTATTTTTTTCAAAAATCATTTCTAGGTACATAAGTATCTATTTAATTAGATAAACACAAAAAGTTTCCCAAGATTCAACCACTAGCTAGGAACGGTAAAGCCCGCCATTTTGACCGCATTTTGAAACGAGCATAAAAAATTCAAAAAAAATCAAAAAATTGGAAAACCTTCGCATTGTGTCGTCATATGTGACCAAGTTTCCAGGAAAAATAATAAACTTGTAATACGACAATTATTTTAAAAAAGTGTTCTCAGAAATGAGCTATCATGCGTGAAGATTCGTGGCTTTCAAGCCAAATGATCAATCTTATGGCCACATTCATGTCATAGTTTGTTCAAATGATCTCATATTGTGCAAAAGGGTGCATCTTGGGATGGCAAACAATGTTGCCTCGGGGACTTTTCATTTTCTTTGCACAGAAAATTCATTTTCCTTTTTTCGAGTGCCCGAAATGAGTTTTTTTGTGAAGGACCTACCATATATTTGTTGCAAAATTGGACCAAATAAATTTTCTAAAATACTAGGCCATATTTAATGCACAATTGACAAAATGGTTGGGTGTCAAAAGCTTTGATCTATCTCTGGTGCAAAAGACGAATTTCTGCCGATTCAGTAGGAAGCAGGTCAAATTTGAACTGCAGATGCCTCATAGTTTGCTCTTTATGTTTTCAAAAAATCATTTCTATGTACATAAGTATCTATTTAATCAGAGAAACACAAAAAGTTTTCCAAGATTCAACCACTAGCTAGGAACTGTCAAGCCCGCCGTTTTGACCGCATTTTGAAACGGGCATAAAAAATTCAAAAAAAATCAAAAAAATTGGAGAACCTTCGCATTGTGTCACTATATGTGACCAAGTTGCCTGGAAAAATAATAAACTTGTAATACAGTAATTATTTTTAAATGGTATTCTCAGAAACGAGCTATCATGCGTGAAGATGCATGGCTTTCAAGCCAAATGATCAATCTTATGGCCACATATATGGCATAGTTTGTTCAAATGATCTCATATTGTGCACAAGGGTGCATCTTGGAATTACAAACAATGTTGCCTAAGAAAGTTTTAATTTTCTTTAGACGAAAAAATCATTTTCCATTTTCCGAGTGCCCAAAATGATTTTTTTTTGTGAAGGACCTACCAAATAATTGTTGCAAAATTGGACCAAATTAATTTTCTAAAATACTAGGCCATATTTAATGCACAATTTACAAAATGGTTGGGTGCCAAAGCTTTGGTCCATCTCTGGTGAAAAAGACAAATTTCCGTCGATTCAGTAGGAAGCAGGTCAAATTTGAACTGTAGCTGCCTCATAGTTTGCTATTTATTTTTTCCAAAAATCATTTCTAGGTACATAAGTATCTATTTAATAAGAGAAACATCAATTTTCTTCCAAGATTCAACCACTAGCTAGGAACGGTCAAGCCCGCCGTTTTGACCGCATTTTTAAACGAGCATAAAAAATTAAAAAGAATTGGAAAACCTTCGCACTGTGTCATCATATGTCACCAAGTTTCCAGGAAAAATAATAAACTTGTAATACGACAATTATTTTAAAAAAGTGTTCTCAGAAATGAGCTATCATGCGTGAAGATTCGTGGCTTTCAAGCCAAATGATCAATCTTATGGCCACATTCATGGCATAGTTTGTTCAAATGATCTCATATTGTGTAAAACGGTGCATCTTGGAATTCCAAACAATGTTTCCTAAGGGAGTTTTCATTTTCTTTGCGCGGAAAATTCATTTTTTCCATTTTCCGGGTGCCCGAAATGAGTTTTTTTGTGAAGGACCTACCATATATTTGTTGCAAAATTGGACCAAATCAATTTTATAAAATACTAGGAGATATTTAATGCACAATTGACTAAATGGTTGGGTGTCAAAAGCTTTGATCCATCTCTGGTGAAAAAGACAAATTTCCGCCGATTCAGCACGAAGCGGGTCAAATTTGAACTGCAGCTGCCTTATAGTTTGCTCTTTATTTTTTCCAAAAATCATTTCTAGGTACATAAGTATCTATTTAAGCATAAATACATGGTTTGGTGGTGATACGTTGAGGTTTGGATGGTGGCCCAGGGCCCCAACTCCAAAGCGCGTAGACTCGCATGCCCGCCGCATGGTCACCGCATGACCGTGGCATTGTCATGCGTTCTGGGAAGCCTATGCATGTCTAGTAGGTTTGGCACTCCCTAGGTAGATGCTTGGAAGAAAATAACAACAGAAGAATCTCACGAGGAGACTGAACAATGCTCAAACATGAATTAGCACCCAAGTGTTTGATTAGTGGTACGGGAAATGCACATGGCCAATGGGCCTGAGTTTTGGCTGAGGATTATCATCTACTAAGGACACTATCTTGGAAAATTTGCAGCTCAAATGGAGGAGCCTAGGTGTCACTTGCTTTGCAACGTACCACACTGGACAGAAATATGTATGTTTAAGCCACACTCACATGTATTGTTAGATGGGGCTCAAATTTTGTGGAGAGCAATGATTTGGGAATATAGAAGATGTGGCAAAAATTCATCTCATTAGGATATGCCTAGCTAATACTTCCTTCACAACAGTTCGAGTTGAACAAAAACTTTGGAAATTCGCCGAGGTAGATTTACCAGGCAAATGGAGTTGAATATTGTCATGAAGCAATGATTTGGATAGTAAAGAATGCCCAATTTTTTTTGGTAATTTTGGGAATGACAGAAATATAGGTTGCTTCACAACCTAGGGCAAAAATTGACACATGGACATGACACATAGGCAAAACTGATGAGGTGGCGCCTAGTCATAGAAATCCACCACAACTTACAAGGTTATGACCATCTATATTAGTCATGACCAGCTAGAAATAAGGCAGCGGATCAGTGCTGTCTGCTTTGTGACCATTTCGTGTAAGGAAATTACGACCTTTCTGACCAAAATGGTCGATATAGTTTAGCGTTTGGAGCCCCCCGAACAGCTTTTGACCAATTGGTCTCAAATGGTCATAGATCTATGACCAATTCTTCGAGGGTCACTGACAGAAGGTCACTAGTTGACATATTTCTTGTAGTGCCACCGCCCCCACCCTGAACCCTAAGATAGATAGTGGGGTACCTCTCCGGCAAGCCCCCCTCCCCGCTGCGGCTGGTTCTTCCTTAACTCCGGCGAGCCCCCCCCCCCCCCCACCCCCTGAAAATCGACTGACCCAAAAGTCGATTCAGTCGACTGAAGTGTAGCTAAATCGGAGCAGCATCGCAAGCAAGAGCGAGAGCAGCAGCGCTAGCAAGAGCAAGTGCAAGAGCAGACAAGGAAGGGGACCGAGAGCAAGAGCAGAGCAGCAGCGCGAGCGAGAGCTAAAGCAGCAGTAGCTCCTACTGATGTGGACGTCGCCGCCAAGGGAGCGACACCGTGGAGGAAGTGGCCAGCGATGCCGCCGTGGATGGAGTCGCAATGTGTCGGCTCGGGACCGAGCGCCGGCAGCACCATGAGATCGAACCAAGAAGATAATGTGGCAATTAGTGTACAACCTCTTTGGTGGCGCCGATTAGGCCGCAACTTCATACAAGGAAACGGTGATGATGATGCTCTTCCAGTGGTGTAGGTGAAGACGGTAGTGTGGGAATGGAGGTGGCGCAAAAGACGAGGGGAACATCGGGGCAGCTCCTTGGAGGTGGTGGACGGGGTGGCTGAACCGACGGGACGACTAGATCGACGACGGATCCTCATCCGTTACGGTGGATGAGGGACGTCGAGGTGTTGCTGTGCACGATGTCGTCGGGGAAGAGGCTCCGGCTGGGTGGCGGACGGAGGAGGGTGTGGGGTTTCGCGGGTTTTCCCGGCCTCGGTGTACGAATGGGTGGGCGGATGGGATGGGAGTGGGGAACCATGGCTTAGGGACGCGCTTGTCCGAAATGTGGGGTAAGTTACGAAAGTACCCCCACCGATTTGGGCCGGTTCTTTCGGTTCAGGGATATCATGGGCATTTCGCGTGTCGGGATTTCACAGGAGGTGGGAGTTTTCATGTGCGTTGTAATTTTGGAATAGCAAGGCGCGGGTTGAGATGGAGGGTGTTGTCAGAGCACAACGAGACAAAGATATATCTTAAATATTTCGGGCTAACAAGGCGCGGGTTGCAATTTCCGGACAAGCCTAACGTGTAATGTATCAAATCAATTCACACTACAAATGTCATTCGAAACTTTGAACTCATGTTATGTTCAATTAAAATATTTTGCTACGTGTATAATGCATGCAACCTACTACTCAAATGAACGTTTCAGTGCATTCCAAATGTATATACTACCGCTTCAAGATGAACTAAATTTGAATTCATATCTCTATTTCAATAAGATCTACAATAATGATTGTTGTGAAGTCAAAGCATGTGAATTCGTTTCTCTGTTTTAATAAGATCTACAATCATCATTATTTTCAAATTAAACCATCGTTTGTGTATTATCTTCACAGCACACCACATGATTAGTCTCGAGTTACATATGAACTATGTGTACTATATGAACTTGAACTTGATTTTTTGAATCCACTTTATGTTGATTTCAAATCACAGTACATTTCAAGCTCTAGCTAGATCTTCATAATCTAAACCATGTCTCATATGTATAATGTGTTTATCACATTATGTATGGTGCCCCGCCCCCTACGCCTACAAGTATTTAGATGTGAGTTGCAAACACCACACATTACCACAAATTCAAATAAAATCTGAGAATGTTCGATATATAGTATTGTTCAAATTGTTCGATATTTAGTTGCAAGCTGCAAACGCCACACATTATCAAAATAAAATGTGAGATTGTTCGATGAATAGTATGGTTTAGATTGTTCGACATTAGCTGTGAGTTGCAAACGCCATGCATTATCACATTATGGCATAACATATGCAAAACCACAGCACGCGTATCACCGCTACATTCATGCATGCATATGTTTAAAACACTATGATCTCCTATTCAAATATATGAATCCACTTTCATATCAAATTATGATCTTTGTTAGTCTCTTACACCCACACAATCCTCTAACCTTTGTAGCTACCACTAACTTTCTCTCGCACATGCACATGCCCTCCTCGCCCTCCCCCTCCCTCAGCATTCTATCCATCGCGCACATTCATTTTTTTCTTTAGGTCATTCTCCCACAGTCTCCACAACTCCTTTCCGACACACACCGATCGATAAACCTCTCCAGCGATGTCTGCCTACTACATATATACACACGCACCTTCAATCTCCTCCTTTATGTGTCCTTGCCTCGTGTCTCTCATACGGTCCCACACACGTGTAAACTCTCGCCCCTCTTTTCATCGATCTCACAACCGCACACTTCTCCCCCTATCTAGCTAGTAGCTGGGCCTTTCGCACCACCTCCTATCTCCATTCTCTCTGTCTATCCGTCTCACCAGGCCTTATTTGCCTCTAACAAATGGACGTACACCGACCGATCTCCCGCTATACATATAGCTAGCTAGGTCCTTATAACTTGTTTTTCCTCACGTGTCGATCCATCTACCTCATTAGTTATGTCTCTCCCTTCCTCCGACAAACAACAATTGATCTACCGATCTAGTTAGGTTTGCCTACCAAACACATGGTTCCCCTTCATCATCCATGGATGCGTCCCGACAGATCTATCATGCACAGGCACACACAGAAACACATCCCCACTCTTATTGATAATATTGTTGTTCCACCCTCAGTTTTCTAGTAGGCCTCTCCCACCATCTTCGAGAAGCAACTCCATCACCCATCCAACACTCTACCCCTCTCCCTCCCCCCCTCTCTCTCCTCTCTCTCTCTCTGTCCCATCCTATTTCCCGTCCTTCAGTTATGTATGGATGTCGACCGATCTCCCTCAAGGCATAGCTGGGTCTCTCCTTCTCCACACATATACGAGTCATTCTACCTCTATAGTTAGGCCTCTGCCTACCCCTCCCCCCACCCCCTCCCACACAGACACACACCGATACATCAGGCGCTCTAGTCATGTCTCCCTGCCACACACAAACTTGACATGTGCCCTGTGACGTTCCGGTAGGTCAGTCGCCCTATATCTTTGACTTGCACACACACAATTTTGATGGCTCTCTTCATCGATCTCGCACCCACCCACTTGATCCTCTCTTCGACTCTATCGATATCTATGACCCCTCCCTCTCTTCTCGTGGATTGCTCGGCCCTCTATATATGATATGGAGAGGCCTCCATTTCACACACATTGCATGCAAAATTTTGTTTGAGATATCATCGACACATATTCCCACAAATACATTCACGAAATCAACCCCCCCCAAACAAAAAACACTCACGAACGCACAAGCCATTTGTCTAGGTTTGTATCTCTCTCACACACACCCACGTAGGTGGGGGACGTGCACAAAGAGAAGAGGAGCACACACGGCGCACATACTCCCGTCTCTTTCCCAACCACTCCCGCGCGGGTACACGGTGGAGCTCATTTCTGTACGGAAAGGCAGCCCACGTGGTAATTTGACACATGTACTGGTTGTCCACTTGATGGAGGGAGGATCGTCTACCACGGGTGAACAAACAAATTGCGACTTGACGCGTTATGTTAAAAAAGAGGCAAACCATGTGGGGCCTACCTTAGAGGCAAGGCTCTATACACTGGAGTACTTTTGATGTGTCCCGTCAACTCGCAGAACGAGGAGAAGCTTGCTTAGTATGCCGTCTCCCCCGCCCACGGGCGCGGTGGCTCGCAGGATGAGGTGAAGCTTGCTTATAGTAGTAGTATTGTACGCCTTACGCCCGCTCCCTCGCCCACGCGCGCGGTGGCTTGCTGGACGAGGAGAAAATTTTACTACTCCCTCCGTTTACTCCTCGTCCCTACTACCTTGGTTAGAGAGATTATCATATTGTTTGGAATATATATGTCCTTTAGTAGATTTCAATATGAACTACTAGTACATACTCCAAACACTAATGTATATAGACGTATTTTAGAGTGTAGATTCACTCATTTTGCTCCGTATGTAGTCCATATTGAGGCCCTGTTTGGTTCATAAGTCCTAGGACTTTTTCTAATCCCAACTAAAAAGTCCCTACTCCTTAAAAAGTCCCTCCCTGTTTGTTTTCAGGGACTAAAAAGTCCCTAGTCCCTCCCTAGAGGTTATTGAATGACCATGTTACCCCCAGTATACAGAAAAATAACAACCAAACAACACCATGGGGCGGCGGGGCAATGGGTGCAGGGAGGGGCATTGTTGGAAAAGTCCCAAAAAAGACTCTCTCTGAGAGTCTTCTTCATTAAGTCAAAAAAGCAAGTTTTAGTCCCTAGTAGTCCCTCCTGTTTGGTTAAAAAGTCTCTAAGAGGGACTTTTTCTAGTCCCTACACTAAAAAGTCCCTGGAAACAAACACCCCCTGCATAAAGTTGAGACACTTATTTTGGAACGGAGGGAGTACATATTTGCTATGATCTGTCAATCATTGAGATGCAATAGCATGCATGTTAGTCTCCTTTGTATTTGATGAAATGTTGCAACGGGCAACCTTGGATTCAAGATACATGTAACAGAAGCTGGAAGCTTCATAGCATTGTACTATCTCGCTGATAAATTACAGTACGTACTATACTAGTACTTCCTCCGTTCCTAAATATAAGTCTTTGTAGAGATTTCACCATGAACCACATACGGATGTATATAGATGCATTTTAAGTGTAGATTCATTCATTTTGTTCCGTATGTAGTCCACCTAGTGGAATCTCTACAAAGACTTATATTTAGGAACGGAGGGAGTACTATGTAAAGAGTTAGGTGTCGCACGGTGTCCAGAAAATATGGTGATAGTGTGAGGTGGGCCATGTAATCACTGAGCCTGCGTGTTTTCACTGCTCTTGCACTCCTCCGCCGTAAGAATGGAGAAAATTGTAATCTAGTAGTACCTCCTTTTGCCGAAAGCGTGGGACATCCAGCAGTCCTACCACCTCAGTAATAATGACCAATGAGCCGTCAAATCACATAGACCCATCAGTAAGTTGGACAGACGAAGCAACCATCACTCTTGAATCCGCTTCTCCCTTCAACGCAGGCGCCAGTGAGAGGTCGCGTCCGCTCTGCCCGGGCATGAATGCGGCACCGATTCTTTGGAGCATCGGTGACCGTTTCGGGCGGGAAGCGCACGCGGGCGATGGAGGGGCTTTGGGTGGGACAGGCTGGTCAGGAGCGGGCGTGGCAGCTGTCCGCTTGTCCCTACCGGACGCCCGGAAACGAGAGGATGCACCGACTCTCGCGGCTAAAATCATACATTACACACCATCTCTTTGTAGGAGTAGGTCGATCTGTCGCTCTCTCTAACACACACACATGCTGTTAAACACACACACACGCACACGCACACACAGGATCATAGAATAGGAAAATCGTGCGAGTGCGAAGCCACGGAAAGTGAGATACAAATGGAGTACGTACAAGAAGAGAAGAGGTGACGAATATTCCATCCAACCTGGACTGAGGAGTAGTACTCCCTCCATCTATGTCTTAAGTCATCTTACGGAAATCAGATATTCCCAAAATGTTTAGGCGTCGTCCATTAACTTCGCATCTCAATCCCCTCCTGGGCTCATTGCTAGCTAGCTTTGTTACTTAGGGAGCGTTTGGATTCTTGGCAAGAACAGCTTATAGCATAGCCAAGCAAGGTTAGGCGTTTGGAACTGTTAAAATATGTTAGCTTTTGTGGGCCAGCTAGCTTGGGTGGGCTAGAAAAACCTTGCTAGCTCAGGAGAGCCAGATCGGCTCGCTTACGACGACAAACTTCGCGTAGTAGTAACATAGACTAGTAACATATGCATGTTACTAGTCCAAGTTACTCACCACTATGACCAGCCTAAGCAATGTAACCAAACGCTCCTTACTCTGCCTTGTTATCTCCCCCGGAAACCCAATGCATGGAGCGCAACTACGCATTGATCAGTCAAGAAATCAAAGTCGGCTTGCATGCGAGTTAATACGTGACCCTGCATGGTAGCTAAAATGGCATCTCTTAGTTGTTTGTATTAATTGTTGCGTTTAGAGACAGAAATCAGGGCTTTGATTGGAGGAATGACCGGTCAAGTTTCTCCTTCTCCTCCAATCTGCTTGCACCTTGGTCCTGCTGCACCTTCTAACGTGACTTATTACACCTAGACGGAGGGAGTCGTATGAGATACGGTGGCACACTGACTTAGGTCGAATACAAGTGCCCAAAATTGTGTGCATGTTATAATAAGGATTCACTTAAAATAGTACGTGAGCGAACAGAGGGATCAATTGGACAGTGTTCCCGAGTAGTAGCGAGATGTGCAAGGTAAGATACACCGCTGGCGCTTTTAATTTTTCTTATCAATTTGTTTGTTTCACCCTCTGACTGGTGGGACCCAACTTACTACGTGGAGAGAGGTAAGGTGACTAAGCCTGCATTATTTCTGCACCACTGTGGATAGTCTTACCACCAAAGCCACATGACACGATTATGATTTAAATCCCAATGACTCCCACACAAAAAAACACGGCATGCTTGTCACACGAATGAAGGAATGTATAAAAGGTTATTTTCCTCTCGTTGAACATAACGGGAGGGTTGTGTAGCTGGTTAGCCTGTTCGCTCATCAAACTTGAGGTCTCGGGTTCGATAACTACACTTGATCATAATTCGTGCCAGGAGGATTCTTTGACTGGTCAAAATGGATGGATACGGAGCTATACGATCTCGTAGTGACCGTATAATCACCTCATCACGTATAAGCTGCAGCCTCGACGCTTGTTTTCTAGGGCTTGCACTCTTCACACTCTCTCCAGTATATATATACGCGCTAGAGCCTCAGCGCTTGTAGTTGCTCTCTTCACACTCTCTCACCCTCTCCAAATCTAAACAAGACTTCGTTGGCCTCTCTCTCCCCTCACTACTGGTCTGCTTGTAGTTGCTCCTTCACACTCTCTCACCCTCTCCAGATCTAAACAAGACTCCGTTAGCCTCTCTCTCTCTCTCCCCTCACTGCTGGTCAAAGAGCCGGCAAGATCCGTCCGCCGGGAAGGGAAGGAGGCTTAACGCTGTCGCCGTCGGCGAGGGAGGGAATCCACTACCGGCGCAGCTGTTCACTTTCACCCAGTGGCGGCGCGGGAGGGCCTCCGACCCCTTCTTATTCTTCGCCGTACATAGTGTGGGCCGAACGGGCTCCGGTCGCCCACCGAACCACACCCCAAGAACCTTAAGGTATAATTTACTTATTCCACATGCATTCCTCTAGCTGCATGTGGGCTTTTTCCGCTTCTGCACTCGAATCTAGGTGTTGGATCATACAGGAAAGTAGTGGGGAAAGTTGCATACCATGAATCTAGGACGTGGTTCAAAGAGGAAAGGAATGGGGGAAAGTAGTGGGAAAAGTTGTATGGCATGAATCTAGGACGTGGTTCAAAAAGGAAAGGAAGGGGGAAAGTAGTGGGGAAAGTTGTATCGCATGAATCTAAGACGTGGTTCAAAGAGGAAATGAATGGGGGAAAGTAGTTGGGAAAGTTGTATAGCATAAATCTAGGACGTGGTTCAAAGAGGAAAGGAAGGGGGGAAGTACTAGTACAGACTGGCTATCCACCACCTACATTGGTTGAAAAGGGAAAACAATGACAAACGCAGTATGCACATCTGTAACGAACTGATCTTTTGTTTTGGGGGACAAGGCTGCAGAGTTTGAGCAGGACTAGATTTGCTGCGCTCACATAGGAAAAGGTGTCTAAAGATAACAAAACTGGGACCAACACAAATATGCTCCTTGGTTGTTTGTTCTTTGTTGCAACAGACTGTGCATCACCCCAGTACATCGGTAGATGCACATGGTGCTGGTGCGTCCACTGTCTCGTGCAACTCTTTAGCTGTTGTTAATCTAAGGCCCTGTTTGGTTAAAAACTCCCTAGTCCCTACCTTCTTGGTTCCAGGGACTAAACATGGACTAGAGGTTAGCTTCCCCCGTTGCAGCATCACTGTATTCAGGGGGCACATAGTTGCCATCATCCTCTTCTTCTTCGTTGTCTTCCATCATAACCCCTCTTTCTCCGTGCTTGGTCCAAACATTATAGTGTGGCATGAAACCCTTCTCAAGCAGGTGGGTGTGAACGAAGGGTTTCCCGGTTAGATTAAGACTTCGTATTCTCACATCTAGGGCATGGACAACACATAAAACCATTCTGCTTGTTTGCCTGAGCCACTTTGAGAAAATATTGCACGCCCTTAATGTACTCGGAGGTGCATCTGTCACCATACATCCATTGCCGGTTCATATACGTGCATTATATATAATTAAGTGTGTCAAAAACCATTACAGAACATCATGAATAGAGAAGCGACCAAATTAATAGAAGTTCATCATCACATTAAAACCAAAGTACAGCAGTGATCAAATGTTATTACTGAAATAAATACATAAAGTTCATACATATATAGTTCTCATTGAACAACATATGGCTCTCTAGAGCATCTAATTAAACCATACATTGAAACTATGTAAAACATTTCAATGTAGCAACAAATGTGATCATAATCGCAACTAACGTAACAATTGATCCAACGGCATAATGATACCAAACCTCAGTATGAATGGCACATTTTCTAATCTTTCTAATCTTCAAGCGCATTGCATCCATCTTGATCTTGTGATCATCGACGACATCCGCAACATGCAACTCCAATCTCATCTTCTCCTCCTCAATTCTTTTCATTTTTTCTTCAAGTAATTGTTTTCTTCTTCAACTAAATTTAATCTCTCGACAATAGGGTCGGTTGGAATTTCTGGTTCACATACCTCCTAGATAAAAACATCTATGTCACGTTGGTCGGCAGAATTGTCATAAACACTAAATGAACCAAATAGTTATAAAAGGTAATATATATACCACATCCGAATCATAGACAAGACGAGGGCCGACGGAGACGGATACCAAAACCATCGCACTATATAATAACAAACAATAATAAAAGTAAGAAAATTATATAAGTATCTATCTAAATCATACAAGTAACAACTTTTTTTTATAAAGAAGATAAGAACAAGAGGCTCACCACGATGGTGCCGGCGAAGAGATCGGCGCGGGCGATCAACGACGGTGAGGACGGGGACGGGACAGGACGGACCGGCAAACCTAGACAAATCTTGAGGAAAATGGAGCTTGGACAAGGAGCTTCTAGAGGAGAAAGCTTAAGTGTGGCTCGGGCATTTCATCGAACACCTCATGTGCACAGGAGGTGAGCTAGAGCACCACAAAGCTCTCCGACGGCCGGCCAAAAAACAGAGCAGTGGCTCTGCTCGTGGGCAGGGGCGGGGGGATATATAGGCCTCTCTTTAGTCCCGGTTGGTGGCTAAAATTGGGACTAAAGGACCACATTTGGTCCCGGTTCTAGCCACCAACCGAGACTAAAGGTTGTGGGCCAGGAGCGAGGCCCATTGGTCACGGTTTGTGCCTGGAACCGAGACCAAAGGGGTCAGATGAACCGGGACCAATGGCCCCCGAGGCCCGGCCGGCGCCCTGGCCTCACGAACCAAGACTGATGCCCCCTTTGGTCTCGGTTCGTGTGTGAACCAGGATTAATGCCCTTACCCAGGCCCCAACCAAAGCCTTGTTTTCTACTAGTGCCCTATGGACCAATGGTTGCTTTGAGATACTTGAAGGGTTTGTCCATAGGAAATTCTTGAAGATCATATGTTGTCTTCAAGGTTGAATATAGAATATTATTGATGACCAAGGTGTTATTCAAGGATTTATCCAAAGAATGGTCATGTGAGAGTTGAGCCAATTGAAAGCATGTCTTAAAGAAGAATATTATCTAAACACTCATGTTTACCTTCAAGACATCATCCATGGATAGTGAGAAAAAATGTTCAAGGTTGAGTTGTGCAAGTTCAAGAGGAGCATCATGAAGAGATCACATGCTTGAATCTTTTTTTTTGAACATTAAAACAGCAGGAGAGGCTCCTACTGTTGCTTTATTATAAAAGGGGCATTCATATTTTACATTTTGTACAAAGCCAAAGGGCTAAGCAGGAAAAGAAAAGAAGGCTACATTTTATACAGAGGGGTTTTCGTGAAGAGCCAAGTATTGAATCAGGCCTTGGATCAAAGTATTGATATCCCCCTTTGTCCTAAATGTTAGAATCTCCAGATCCTTGTTAAACATCCTCAACCAGTCCAAGTGTGAGGCCACCTCACCATCAAATAGAACTTTATTTCTTTGTTTCCAGATATTCCAAGCTACAAGAATTGTGATTTCTTTGAATGCAGGCTTGTGCCAAGATGTGTGAGATGTATCAAACATTATTTGGATATCATTGTCAGTCCCCCATTGAATTCCAATTGTTTCCCAGCACCTGTTAGCAAATTGACACTCATAGAAAAGGTGTTTGTTTGTTTCAAGCTCACCCAGGTTGCACATCAAACAAGAATGATCTTCTCCAATATTAAAGTGTCTTCTTAGGAGCATATCTCTTGTGTTGACCCTGTCCATCAACATGAGCCAAGCAAAAATTTTGTGCCTCATGATGCATTTAGATTTCCATATTGAAGTTATATAGCTTGGGGCTGTTACATTTCTGAAGAGGAACTTGTAGAATTTTCTGGGTTTGTATTGTTCATCTCCCCAACATAAAATCCATTCGTCGATACCCATTTGTTGTAAAGTCATAGTGTTTATTACGGGCATGATGTCATCAAGTTCTGATCTCGCTTCAATAGACAAAGGTAGATGGAACAGCGTATCTGGATCTGGGTTGGAGTGAAATTGAGCCAATGATATGTCTTCATCTTGGGCATACGAGAAAATATGATTATGAGAAATTGAGAGGACTGTCTCCCCCTGCCATAAGTCTTTCCAAAAAAGCACAGTGTCACCAGCTCTAGGTATGCATATCGTGATGCTTATGAATATATCCATTAAGGAAAAAACATCCTTCCACCAAAACGACCCACGAGCTGCTTTTGCGTGAGGCACACCCTGATCATAATATGCATTCCAAATTAGCATGACCCAAGGAACATCAACTTTGTGAATGAACTTGTGTAGGTATTTGAGCAGTAACGCCTTGTTTTGTGCTTTGAGATCCAGAACCCCTAAGCCACCTTTTTTCTTAGGGCGGCAGACCAAGTCCCACGCTGCCAAGGAATGTGTTTTAGCATCTCGATCAGCATCCTTTCTCCACAGACAGTGGCGCCTTGCCCGATCAAATATGTCAATCAACTTCAACGGGAGTTTGAGGACACACATGGCAAATGAAAGTGGAGACGAAAGTGCAGAATTAATAAGTTGAACTCTCTCACCATAAGATAGCCAGATGGTTGTACCAGTTAATCTTCTTTCAATTCTGTCTAGAAGGGGCATTAGTTCTCTTATCGTTGGCCGTGTGGTACCCACAGGAAGTCCCAGGTACGTGAACGGCATGCTCCCAACTTGGCAACCAATTTCCAGAGCTAGCTGACGTGCTTTCTCATCATTAACATTAATGGGCATCAATTGTGATTTTTCATAATTTATTTTTAGCCCAGTTGCCCTAGCATAAGAATCAAGAATAGCTTTAATGGTATGCAACTGGTCAACATCAGCCAGCAGCACAATGATTGTGTCGTCAGCGCATTGAATAACTGGATATTGTTCTGATGCAGGCTGTTCAATTGGTAACTATATATGTCCTTCCTCCCAAGCTTTGTTGATTAGAGATTGTAGAAGGTCTGCAGCAATAACAAACAATAGAGGAGAGACTGGGTCTCCTTGACGAACACCTCTTTTACATTTGAATTCTTTACCAGGCACTCCGTTTAAAAGAATTGAAGATGTTCCAGATTCCAGGAGCATTTTTATCCACATGCACCAACGGTCATCAAACCCTTTGCACTTGAGAATGTTGAGAATGAAGTCGTGTTCCATGGTATCGAAGGCTTTCTCAAAGTCTAGTTTTAGAATAACGATTTCTTTCCTGGATTGTTTGCATTGATGTATATATTCGAAGGCCCATCCCAAGCAATCTTGAATTGTGCGGGATTTGATGAATCCGTACTGGTTACGGTGAACAATTTTCAAAACCCATTTTTGCAATCTTTCAGCTAGAATTTTGGTTAAGACTTTGAGCACACAATTAAGAAGGGATATCGGTCGGTAGTCATTAACTGTTTCAGGCGTACCTTTCTTAGGAATAAGTGTTATCAATGAGGTATTAAGGCAGTTACTATTTATCTTTCCTTGCTAGAAATCCTAACACAGTATAAAAACCCTCCTTAATAATCTCCCAGCACACTTTCAGAAATTGTCCATTAAAACCGTCCGGCCCCGGAGCCCTGTCAGTAGGTATGAGTTTAATGACCCTGTCAATTTCCTCAGTAGTAAAAGGCTTAGATAATTCAGACAATCCAGGGTATTCTTCGATTAATTCAGACATCACAAAATCATAGGTTGTGGTATTCGATACACCCATTCTTTTCTTGAAGCACTCAAAGAAAGCCACAGCTTTGTCATTATGATTTTCAATTGAGTTTCCATCTTCCAAAATAATCGAAGTGATTGAGTTTCTTCTGAATCTTTCCGTTGCACAAGCATGAAAATATTGTGTATTCTCCTCACCTTTCACTGCCCATAGGAAAGTACATCTTTTTTTCCAATAATCACTCTGGTACTTTAAAAGACGTAGAAGATGCTTCTTTAGAATGACTCTAAAGTTTCTCTCAGGCCCAGTAAGTTGTCGCAGCTCTTCAAGATTGTCAATTTGTGTTAAGATTCTATTGCAGTTTTCAATGAGCAGTCGCAGCTTAGAGATTTTCTTGCTCCACATTTTAAGTGCACATCGTAATCTTTTGAGTTTTGCCGAGATCCTCGTTGCACTAGAGCTGGCTTTGATTGGAGCCGACCACGAGTTGTTAACCACGACCATGAAACCAGGGTGAGATGTGCAGAAGCTTTCAAACCAATTTTTTTTCTTTTTGGACTAACTGTGTCTACCGAAAGCAAACAAGGAATATGGTCTGAAATTGGACGAGAAAGGGGTTTTACCACTGTATTGGGGAAGACTGAAATCCATTCGGGCGATGAGAAAAACCAGTCCAATTGTTCCAATAAAGGCGACTGTTGCATATTACTCCACGTGTATTTACGTCCCTTTATTGGCATTTCCAAAAGAGCCAGAGAGCTGATAATTTCATTGAACTTAATGATATCATCAATGTTGCCACCCTCTTGATTTCTGTTGTCTAACGATCTCATAAAATTAAAATCACCCATAAATAGCCATAACTCATCAGCTTCCATTTTAATAGCTTCAAACCATTGCGTAAATTCCATCCTCTCTAGACCCTCACATGGCCCATACACATTAGTTAGATTCCAAGTTTGGTTAGAAACCACTAAAGTCAATTTAATTATCAGTGCAAACTTGTAGCCATGCAACACTTGCCCAGTAAATTGGCTACTGCACCAAATAATTACAAGGCCTCCAGATGCCCCAACTGAAGGCACATATTCGAATTTATCAAATCTTCTAGGGCAACATTTTCTTAGAACAGAATGATCGAATTGCTCTTTCTTCATTTCTTGTAAACACACAATGGAGCAGTTTGATTCATCAATTTTATTACGGAGAGCTAAGCATTTAGGTTCTGAATTAACACCATTGAATCACATGCTTGAATCTTGCCATCCATTTTGGTGATAATGGACACGTGAAGATGTGCCTAAGAGAGTATCTCCCATAGTGGTGTATGGGGGAGCAATTTACTAGTCTTCATCCAGCCAACACAATCAATGAAGGTGGTTCTACTTAAGCAGGTAGGGATCATAATCATCTAGCTCAAGTGGATTGTGCAAGGCAAAGGTATTACCTTGAAAGTTTTTCTACCTTACCAGTCTCACGGTGTTAGATTGGAGACCGGGTTATAGGACAAATAGTCGTCCTATTGAGGGGGCTCTTGAGGGAGTAACTTGATCGTATTGTTCGCAGGGAACTCAAACCTTTGCGTCCTTGGCAACATCTTTCTTGGTTCTTGTTTGGCTTTTCTATTTGTGAGTCTTCGAACTTGTGTCTATCTTCATGACAAGCTCAAATTCATCAAAAATGGATTTCCTATGCATCCTCTATTACATTTTAGATGTTGTTGTCTTTGTTGGTCCTTCACTCATAGAGGTTTCACACTTCTGTATCATTGGTATATTTCTCTAGTCGTTAGCTTTATATCAAGCTTGAGTTTGTTGAAATCAGAGTTCATTTGCAGAAGTTATGACACTTCTAATTTTACCTATTTTCTATAGTCTTTACCTGGTCTAGTTGTACCACTCGTGCTAGCGGTTGTCCGGCTACTTGGAGTAAGCACAACTATGCATGGCCAAGCGGTTGTACCGCAATCCTTGGCAGTTGTACTACTACCTTCTCGAGCGGTACTACCGGACCAAGTTTCGGTCCAACTATTGTCCGAGGATTGATTCCCTTGGGTTTGGCAGCGGTGATTGGGCGGTGGCCTAGCAGTTGTTCCTATTATTTTCATAATAAACAGTACAACGGGGCAACCAAGCAGTTCTACCACTTTGTTCACCCTGACCACCCATGTAGCCGGGCTACAGCTGCTAGTTTGCTGCCTAGAGTGCTTGTACCGCTCTAGTGTTTTCTGCGATGTAATGATCGAATAAGTGGGGGCCTATTTAAGGGGGTCTTCTTCCCCAATGGTCCTTGCATTTTTGGAGCACTCTTTCTCCTCCATTATTGACCTCCAAAAGTTTTGCCTTCTCTCCATTCCTCCCATGAATCTTCATCTTTTTGAGGGAGAAGAGAGAGGATAACTAGATCTACATTTCCACCAATCCATATCTCCTCTAAGTGAGGGGAACCTTGTGGATCCAGATCTTGGAACTCTTTGTGGTATCCTCCTTTGTTCTTCCTCTCATATTCCTCCCTAACATTACTTGTTGTGGTGGGATTTGGGAGAGAAGGACTTGAGCACTTCCTGTGTTTTTGGCATTGCTTTTGTTGCATATGTTTGAGTTCTCCACGAGGATTTGTTGGAGTGAAAGTTGAGAATCTTATTACTCTTGGGTGCTTGGTAACCTAGAGCTTGTTACTCTTGGATACTTGGGCGCCTAGAGGTCAGTGTTGTCACGAATCTCAACCATTGTGGTGTAAAGCTTCGGGAGCCTCCAATTAAGTTTTGGAAATTGCTCCGGGCAATTTGTATGGGTTCGGTGATCGCCCTCAAGGGTATACAATTGTACGGGTTCGGTGACCGCCCTCAAGGGTCCCTTAGTGGAGTCACGGCAGCTTGCATTGTGTGACGGCACGGGGAGAATATCGTGAGCCATTGTGGCGCTTGGGAGCATTGTGCCTCCACGCTGCTGTGACGGAGATTAGCATCCGTAAGAGTGTGAACTTCAGGATACATCCTCGTCTTCACGTGCCTCGGTTATCTCTTACCCGGTCCCTTTACTTATGCACTTACTATGTGATAACATTCGTGCTTCGAGTTATATATCTTGATATCACATAGTTGTTCATCTTGTTTACCATAAGTTGTTGGTGCACATAGTTGAGCCAAGTTTTATTTAGGTTTTATGCTTGATAAATTAAACGCTAATTTTATTCCGTATCTGTTCAAGCCTAACCCGTATTTTTTTAAATGCCTATTCACCCTCCTCTTTGCGACATCCACGTCCTTTTAGTAATGCAGTAATTATGATCGAGTAGCTTCCATCACTTAATCTGTCTAGGAGGCACCATTCAAACTAAGTAACTTACGTAAGTAGATAACGGTAGACACCAATAAGTATATAGTTAAGTAAGAAAAAAATAAAATCTATACATATTTCTTTATTAAATCATATCTAAACACTTGCTTAATAACTATACATGACGGAAGCACCGTTCATATCAGCCATCTTAGGAGTCCTTTTAGGGAGTCCAAGTTCCTGCTCCAAACGGGTTTCATCAACTTGAAAGTACTATTTGATCGCCGAGAATGTAAAAAACCTGCCCATTTATTGGCTTGTCATGGTTCTAGGTTGGAATTGGGAGGTGGCCGCAAAAAAGGAATTGTGAGGTGACCGCATGTGGCTCACTGACCTACCGCCTGATGTATTATGTGTCATGGCCGACGATTTAGTAGCCACTAGTTAATGACATGCATGGTGTTCCTGTCAAAAAAAATAGTGCAAGGACAAAAAAAATCTAGATGGGGAAAACGACAAGGACGCAAAGAATGATTGAATATTTATTTCTTCCTTGGTCCAAAACGCCAGTTTTTTTTGGCATTGGTGATTGGGGACCGAATTTCTTCCTAGCACCTCCAACTCATTATCTGGACTAGCGGCAACAGCCGCATCTTCATCTGCGCCTCCAACTCATTCGACTCAATGGCGTACCTATACTTCCAATATGTCCTTCCATGTCTCCTTCTATTTATATACTAATTAAAGACTTCCCATAAAATTTCATGATAATTGGAGAAATAAGAATTATTTGAGCCATCAATTCAAGTTAGAATAGCATAGTTGAACTTCAGGGGAATTGGCTCAACTCACATGGTAAAAAGAATGAAAGAAAAACATTATCCAATGTTTCTTTATGAAAGACCCGTTCCCATAAATGCCCATAACTCCATATACCAATTGCTTCTTTTGGCCATCTCGTCCATTTAGTATATATATCCCCCCATGTGTGGGTCCAACCCTAGGTCTTGAGAGCAAGAAGAACGCGAACCACAACTTTCAATTTGTTGTTTACATCTGTGGGAATCGGGGATCCGGATACCAAAGAGGTTCGAACTCTGGGGTGCGCTCGTTCCTACAACCCTACACTTTCCTGCAGCTAACCACGACGAAGCTACGGCGAGAACGAGCTAGCGGGAGCAGGCCAGCGACACAACAGTTACCCAGGTTCGGGCCACCTTGCGGTGTAAAACCCTACTCCTGCTTGGTCGGGATTGCTCGAGGGAGAGAGAGTGTACAAGGCAGGGGAACAAGTGCTCCACCGGTCTCCCCTCTACGGCGGATCCCTCCCCCCTTTTATGCTTGCCTTGGTCCTCATCCCCTAAAAACATTGCCGGGAAGGGTGGCCACACAACGGCAATTTTGAAGGGGGACAGTGGTGCAGTCTATCCTGGCAAAAGGTGGTATTCCCCTGCAAAGCCTCCGTCCATGACCTTCGCCCTGCGAGCCCGTCGTCTTGGTCTTATTGCACCGATCAAGCAACCTTTGGGGATTGCTTTGGGAACTGGTGGCTGGCCTTGCTCCCTTAGCACGAAAGAGGAATTCCTCCAGGTCCGCGCCGGCTGGCGCGTCGCCTCCTGTCCTTCGTCGCCGCACGCGTCACCTAGGTGATGGGCACGGGACCGCGCAACCGGGATGAGAAGCCCCTGACCTGCCCGCCTCCTGACGGGGCCTCGGGAGGTCGTCTCGGGCGGCCGCCTCGCGAGGCTCTCGGTGGGGCTGATTGACTCGCTCGGAACGCCTGTCAACCGGGGCCTCACGAGGCAAGGGCCTCGCGAGGAGTCTTGCTCGTGAAACTTGCTGGTGGCCCATCCGCCAGGCCATCGATATGCGCCGCGCTCTGGGCCGTAGGCTGATGGGCCTGGGTATCCCAGTACCACGGGCCCAACAACATCTTGTTGGTAACATATATCTTCTAGGCTTTTAGTGAATTAAAGATTCACATTGAATATACAACCATATTATGAAGAGTGGCACAAGCAAAGTACTCCCTCTGTAAACAAATGTAAGAGCGTTTCGGAGGAAGTACATTGGTTTGAACTCCACGGACAAATCCTAAGCCAAAGGCCTCGAAAATCCACTCCCTAGCCATTCCTTTATGTAAGTTTCTCTAAGCATGGTACTTCCAAAGATTATCCTCTGGGGTTATTCATACTCACAGAACAGAACCAGTTTCAACAGTTTGGATCTGTTTTTTGTTCCGGGACAACCGAACCATTTCACTTTGAAACACATTCAGATAATTAGATATTTCATTGATTCAAAAGTGTCGCTAGAAGTTCGCTCACTAAACTAAGGCCATTTTCAGGACATGTTCTAGGTGGACTCACTCTTAGAAACTGTCATTGAAAATTCACCAGGAACTTCCTTTGTGTGGCAACTAAAATTTGTGTTTTTGTTACAGATAGCAACGTCGTCCCCGTGGGGCACGCATTTTGTTCCTAGCGGCAGCCACGGGGTGGTAGAAGTGGAATTTCTCGAAATCACTAGTTGAGGAGTACTCGTTGCAAAGATCACACCCACCTTCCCAGGTTGCGACAAGTGGTATGCTGCATGTGCGCCACTTTTCGCAACCAGCGACTTTTCCTTTTTTCGTAGATCCGTTTATTCAAAACGTTTTATCTCTTAAGCCGTGCGTCCAAATCTTGAACCGTTTTCACCGTTGGATTCCTCCCGTCGAGATTTTCAAAACTAGATCCCGCGTTGATAGGTTTTGACGAACTTTTTTCACGAAAAAACCGGACGAATAAACCGACCCGGGAGCACGGGGTTTTCCCTTTCCGAAAGAGGCACGCCGAAAAAAACATAAAACTCATTTTTTTCGTTTCCGAGAAGCACAGCCGTGACTCTCGCGAAAACACAACCGTGCCTCTCGCGGAAGCAAAACCGTGACTTTCGAGGAAGAAAATAAAACAAAAAACACGTTTTTTTCGTTTCGGAGAGGCACGGCCGTGACTCTCGTGAAAGCACAACCGTGCCTCTCGCGGAAACAAAGTCGTGCCTCTCGCTGAAGAAAAAAAATAGAAAACACGTTTTTTTTTCGTTTCCGAGAGGCACGGCCGTGACTCTCGCGAAAACACAACCGTGCCTCTCGCGGAAGAAAAAAAATAAAAACGCGTTTTTTCGTTTCCGAGAGGCACGACCGTGACTCTCGCGAAAGCACAACCGTGCCTCTCGTGAAAGTAAAACCATGCCTCTCGTGGAAGGAAATAAAAACAGAAAACACGTTTTCTTCCCGTTTCCGAGAGGCACACCCATGACTCTTGCGAAAGCACAATTGTGCATTTCGCGGAAGCAAAACCGTGATTCTCGTGAAAGAAAAAAACGCATTTTTTATGCAATTTTTTTTAAAATTTTTTGACCTAAAAGCTAAGTAAGACCGGTGGAAAACCGAAACATCAAAAAAAACACGGAAAAAAACCGTTTAGAAAGACGAAAACGTTTGTGGAAAAATAAAAAAATAAAATCCGGAGGGAGCGCCCAGAGCGCGACACGTGGTAGGCGGCTGAGAGCGCGTCAAGTGGCGCTGATCGTTGCGAGGCTCCCGAAGGAGCGCTCGTTAACTAGTTGCTCCCGGAATTTCTGGGATCATGTTTATAGTTTCGTGATTTAATAAAAACAATATTTAAGGAAAAAAAGCGATGAACAGTGTGCGGCCCACTATAGACGTTTTGGAACTGCAAGGCCCATTGAATTCCTACGGTGCAGATCGATGCGACGTTCAGACACGTTAAGCAGAGAGGCCGCAAGAAAACGAAGCAGCAGCACAGCAGCACCAGCGCGACCACGAATGGCGTCGACCTCGAGCTTGGATTTGGGAAAGATTGTGCCGCCGGCCGGCTTCCTCCACTGCCGCGCCGCCGTCCTCAGCGCCCCTGTTCTCTGGGGGAGGAGCGCGAGCGGGCGGTGCAGCCTCGCCGTCTCGGTGTCGTCCTCCAATGGTAGATCTTGGAGCTCAGTTCAACCATAGTAAGATGAGGTTCGAACCTGCGAGGAGCCGAATCTTAGTATTACCGCTCTTACCGATTTCATGGTCCATTCTGAAGCCATAGCGGTTCGGTTGAATCCGGTAAGATTTAATTCCAACTTCTTCGCTAATTATCCTTAGCTGGCAAAATTAGAGATCCAATTGGGCGTTGTTGAGATCAATCAGGTGTTGAATATACATGTCAGGATAGTTTCCTTGTGCAATATTCAGTTACAAACTTGTAATTTCAGAAGTCTATTTCTGATGTTTAAGTTCAGACTGCGCGGTTGGACATACACTGAAGTAACAATGGCTCATATTTAACGGAGTAGGTGCAGCTGGGCTCTCCCCACTGAGTGACTCGGAGAAGAAAGGCCCTGTGGTGATGGAGATCCCGCTGGAAGATATCCGGAGGCCGCTAATGCGAACGCGTGCTAATGATTCTGATAAGGTGCAGGAGCTCATGGACAGCATCCGTGTCATCAGCCTCCAAGTACCTGTGGGCTTCCTTTCCTTTAACATTAATTTTTCCAAAATTATTATTTTTAGCTCATAAGATAAATTATGTCAGAACTGGAATTTTCTAATGTGGAATTGAGTACATACAAATAAAGTTATAGAGTAGCTAATACATTGCCGACCACTGCTACTGAATTCAGTGATCTCCACACAGTTGTCTGAGCCTCTGAGGACGTTTGTGCTATGGTTGATTGAGATTCACTTGATTGAGTATGCGTGTCAATATTCAAGTTGGGTTCTTTACATGCATATTCTGCGTACAGCGTCACAACGTACAGATGCATTTTTTGCCCACGAGATCTGGCACTATTATGTCTAGAATAAGTTTTCCCAAGCTCATTTTGACATGTGAAGTCTATTCACCTGCGCTCCTCTGAATCAGTCTTAGTTCAAAGAAAGTGTGCCCTTTATGCCCGGATCAGCGGCTTTATTATTTCAACAGAGGCTCTATTATGTCTAAGATTGGATCTAATCTAGGTCTAAACTAGGGCTATACTTTTGTTATCTTGGCCGTCGAAGTAGAAGGTGCCCCCTTCTGGTTCCGGCACACGGGTATTTATACCCGGTCTTGAGTCGGTTGAACGCCTTCCTTTCCTGGTCTCCTGGTTGCGAACGCCTTGAGCCTCCCAATCTTCATCTCTGAATGGTCGACGTCTCGGCCTCTTTCCCGTGTGACTGGTGAACTCCCTTTCGCCTGAGGCCTTGATTATAAATGTTCTCTTTGGCATACAAGTTTCCCCCTTTTAGAGGGAACATTAAGGGTTTGAGCAACTCTGAACAGGGCCTGGCATGATGCGGTATGGGTAATTTCAACTTCCCGCCAACATAGACCAGGGCCGGTGAGTTGAGATTCCACCCATTAACGACCAACATCACAATGATGAGACCAAAGCAATGAGTAGCTCCCATCACTCAACCTCTCTAGGAGGCACTTTTTGAAAGAAGTAACTGAAATTAGTAGATAACGGTAGACCACAATAAGGGCCAGTTCTTTTGCAGCTTATTTCAGCTTATTGTCAAAAAAGCTATAAGCTGAAAAGAACTCATTTTAGAGAAGCCAGCTCAGCTTATTTCTACCTCCTCCTCCTTCACAATGAGAAAAAGCTGGGGTCGAGTGGCTTCCCGCAGCTTCTGACTTAAAAACGAAAGGGTATAGGGACGTGCCCCTCTAGTTTGATCTTATTACATCAATATTGCCACCCCCAGTCCCGCACAGAACCACCGGTCGCAAAAGACAGCAGCGCTCGATCCCCTCCCTCCCCCCGCTCGACTCCTCCTACTCTGTTCTCCGCTCCGCCTAGGGTTCCTCCCGTCACCGCCGCCGCCGTCGCCGCCGGTCCTCCAATCCTCTGGACCACGACGAGGCCAGCGAGATGGCATGTGGATAGGGCTGCATCTTCCACCCCCAACTCCCACGGGCGCGACCCCTCCCTCGGCCGCATCCCCTCCGTCCCCTTTGTCCAGGAGCAGCGCCTGGCCAGGTCTGCCCAGAGCCCCTCTCCGGCAAACGGCGCCCATCTCCGGCGGTCGGCGACCCCCTTTCCCCCTGCCCTCCTCCTGGCCGTGAGCCACCAAGGTGAGCAGCTCCTGTGATTTTTTTGCAAAAAAATTCATGTATATTAGTTGTAAGCTACTGCTGAAGGATGATGATTTCATCTTGATTGTACTACTGCTGAAGTGTGATGATTTCATGTTGATCTAAACGAGCTACTGCTACCATAAAAGCATTCTAGATATTGTTATTAATTCTTCCAATTCTTTTTTATTGACATGATGAAAAATAGATGAAAGCACAATGGGATAATGTGGGTCTTAGAACTTTCATTGATATTTGTGTGGAAGAAGTGAATGCCAATACCCGTGGCAAAGAAGGAACATTGTCACCACTTGGATATGAAAATGTGGTCAGAAAGTTTTTTGAGCGCACGAGGAGAGAATATACCAAAAAGCAATTCAAGAATAAGTGGGATGTGCTGAAAAAAGAGTATGCTGTTTGGAAGACATTAAGCCAAAAGGCATCAGGCATTGGGTTTGATCCTGTTACCAAGACCATTGCGGCTAGTGATGAATGGTGGGCAAATGAGATACAGGTATACATATGGTCATATCAATTCCATTTGTTTTTACTTTTCTTTTTCTACCAATTCTTGCACTAATTTGTGATATGCTTTTTTTCCAGAGAAATGAACTTGCCGGCAAGTTTCGATTTGCTCCACTAGAGGATGAGATCAAACTGAGTGCTATATTTGATGATATTAGTGTGACAAATGAGTACGCGAGGGCGTTACCTCCCTCGTCTGAAGTTGATGCATCTCAAATTCACATTGATGATGATGATGTAGCTGGTTCAGGATGTGAAATAGATGCTACTTTTGTGACACCTAACAAAGCTAAAGGTCGAAAGAAGAGATCATGTCCTTATTCACCTAGTCCTGCGATGGTGCAAAAGATTGCAAAAGATAGTGAAGATAGAATGCAATTTAAGCGTATTGCTGACCTTTGGGAAAAGAGGGAGACTAGCCGCAATTCGGCGACATCTGAAATGAAGGAGGATCCTGTGAGAGATGAGATTAAGGAGATGAAGGACATGGTGGTGAATGATGGAGGTAAACCTGGAAGTGAAGTGTATTTTCATGCTCTAGAACTCTTTACGAAGAAGGAACATCGTGATGTCTTCAGTGCACTAAAGGAGGAAGATTCAACTGTGAGGCTTGAATGGATCAACAGGGCATGGGAAACATTTATGAAAAAAAATTAGAACTTATTTGCTTTGTTGGGAACTCATTTGTAGTGTTGTGAACTTATTTGCTTTGTTGTCAACTCATTTGTATTGATTTGAACTAATTTGTACTGTTGTGAATCTACTTGCTATAAATCTTTGTTGTGAACTTAATTGTATTGCTGTGAACCAATTTGTACTGATGGAGCTGTGATTTGTTGTCTTGTGGACAAATGTTTATGATATTTCTATTTCTATATCACAGATGGACATCTCTGTTCAGGAGGATGAGGAGGAGGAACTTGATTTTTGCGTTGTTGCAATGGCATATTATCTTCTAAACAAAGAAAGGCTGCCATATGGACCTAGGAGAGCACCAATGATGATAGGATTGCAGTGGGTGGAAGAGAAGGAGAAGCAACCACAAATATTCTACCTTATGTTCAGGATGAGAAGGTCTGTGTTCTACTCACTACATGACATTTTAGTTGAAAAGTATCGTTTAAAGTCAACTTGCAACATGACAAGCAAGGAGGCATTAGCATAGTTCTTGTGGACTTTGGGGTCAGGCCAGACCACCGACAATGTCGCCGATCGATTTGAACACAGTCGGTCTACCATCAACAAAAAATTTAAGGAGGTCTTGTTCTGTGTCTACCGTATGGCCGGATATTACATTCAACCGAAAGATCGATCTTTCACCCAAGTTCATGACTCGCTTAAAAAAACAAGATTTTGGCCTCACTTCAAGGATGCCATTGGGGCAATAGATGGAACACACATTGAATGTGTTGTACCTTCAAGTGAGCAACCCAAGTATCGCAACAGGAAAGGTTCGACAACTCAAAATGTCATGGCAATTTGCGATTTTGATATGAGATTTACATTTGTTGTTGCTGGATGGCCTGGATCTGTTCATGACACACGTGTACTCAATGATGCACAAGCTGAATATTCCTATTTTCCACACCCTCCGGACGGTATGTACATGCATTCTTCTCCTCTAATGTTTTGCGTGAACTAATTAGTTTTGGTCATCTTTATTATCAATGCAGGAAAATATTATCTTGTTGACTCTGGATATCCAAACAGAGTTGGATATCTAGCACCATACAAAGGACAACGCTACCATGTACCAGATTTCCAACAAGTACCGCCGCGAGGAAGATATGAGACCTTCAATCATATACATTCATCACTACGGAACGTCATCGAACGATTGTTCGGTGTTCTAAAGATGAAATGGAGAATCCTCCTCGGCATCACACGGTACAAACCTGCTACGCAAACAAAGATCATTACTGCATGCGCGTGTCTTCATAACTTCATTCATGAGAGCAAACTAAGTGATCAACATTTTGACATGGTTGAGAGTGGATCTTATGCTCATGAAGAGAGCCTTTCTCATCACCATGCACCCATTGATGATGGTACTATGGGTTCCATCCGTGATGCGATTGCTACAAGTGTTTTCCCTTGATGGTTAGCTCTAGGGTGTACGCTTTTGTTGGGATAACCATGTAATAATTTACAGATCTTTTTTATTTAGTACTTATTCTCAAGAACTCGTACTACATGAGACAGTGATGCATGTATGCATTCGTATGCGACAAAATGATCTTCCTTACGTTTGATTATAACATGTTGTGGTGTTTTACAGTCAAATTTATGTTCATATGGGCAACAATGATAAAAAATATAGCGCAATATCGTTTGATCCGAACAATAGTATAGTCCAAGGGTATTACAGACTTTTCACTGATCATATCACAGAAGCTGAAAATACTGGCACTGAAAAGAACTGGCTAGCTTATTATCTGGAGCTTATTTCCACAGCAGCTTATCTTGAGCTTATTTCCACAGGAGCTTATTTCCACAGCACAGCTCAAAAGAACTAGCCCTAAGTCTACAGTTCAGTAAGAAAAAAACTAAACCTGTAAGTCTGTATCTATTAATTCATATCGGAACACTTGCTAAAGCACTATACATGACAGAAGCAACATGCACGCATAAAAACAGTGCAAAGACAAAAAAACTAATTGGGGAAAACGACAAAGATGTAACAAATGATTGAGTGTGTCTTTCTTCCTTGGCCTGAAGCACCCTTTTTTGTGGAATTGCTGATTGATGACCGAATCGCTTCTATAGTACCTCCACCTCATTATCCTGGACTAGCGGCATCTCCCACTTCGCCATCTCAGCCTCCTACTCATTCTTCTCAACTGTCCGTACTTCCAATATGTCATTCCATGTTTCCATCAATTACTATACTGATTACAAGACTCCCCATAAATCCTCATATTACTGGGAGAAAATATGAGAGATTTGAGCCAACGGTCCAATCTACAATGCCGCAAATGAACCTCAAGGGGACTGGATCAACTCATGTAGCCAAAAGAAGGAAAGAAAAACACTATCCAATGTTTCTTTATGAAATGACCCATTCTGATAAATGTTCATCTACTAATTTCTTCTTTTGGCCACCCCTGCCATTTCATATATAATCTTCCAAGCCTACGTCCCAACCTAGTGTGACGCCCGGATAATTAAGCTACAGTAATTCCACGCTAATGATGTCACGTCACCTCGGTTACTGTTGTTAATCTCACGATGGTTCAAAAATGATTCAAATTCAAATTTAAAATAAAGTCAAACATCAAAAGTTTTCAAACATTAAAACTAAAATGTTCAAGCTGGGACAAATAAATCCTAAGTAATAATGGTGGAGAAACTACACTTGTATAAAATGAGTAAATACTCAAAAATGAATAAAATAGCCGCAAAAACAATTAGTTAAATGATTATAAAATAATAAACATTTACAAACTATTTTATATTAGGTGCCAAGTTAATTGTGTTAGTGGCATAAGTGTTAATAATATTTTAGGTACAACTTGGGTATTTCATAAAAACAAAAAAATTAATAAAACAGAAAAGAAGAAACAAAAGAAAATAGAAAATCGTAACTAAGCTAAAACAAAAGAACCCCCCATGGGCCAACCGACCCATCAGGCCGGCCCAGTCGGCCACCAGGCCAGCCCACCCCGTCCCCATAACCCCCCCTGTCGGTGGAAAACCTAACCGACCGCACCCACTCCCCCCCACTCGTCCCACTTCCCCCTTCTGCGCCCCCTCCCCGATCCAGATCGGGATCAGAGGCACCCGACCCCGTGGCCCGCTGCTGAGCTCGGTCACCGTGGTGCCGCCCCTCCCGGTCTCCTTCCTCTCCCTCCTACATCGCGCCGTCCTCCCCGACGCCGCCGCAGGACACCGCCGTCGCCCGAGGACCGCTACGCTCGTCGCCACCACCACGTCGCTCGTCCCCATCCTCCTCCCCAAATGCACCCCCGAGCCACGCCGCCCCTCGTCCCTGCAACATGGGTGAGCCCCCGGGCTCCTGCCTCGCTCCTTCTCTGCTTCTACTGCGGCTATCGCTGCGCGCCGTCGCCGTCGTGTCCTTCCCCCGTCGTGGCTCGCACCGCCAGCACCCGCTACGCACCTGCCATAGCCGCCCGGCTCCCCCCCCCCCGCTCCGGCTACGCCACTTCGCATGAGACCGTGCCCCGGCCAAACCACCCGCACCTCCCGACCGCAGACCGCGCGCGCCACAACCGCGCTGGCCGCGTCGTCGCTCCCCCTGGCTCGCATCCGCCCCGCTCGCCGCCCCTGCTTCACTCCCCGCCCCCCCTACGCCGCGCCCGTCTCCAGCCGTCGCCGCCTCCTGCCACGGCCCTCTGGTGCCGCCCCCTCCCCTTAGCCACGCCGGCCCCAAGCGCGACGGCCGCATCCTGCTCGCCCGGCCTGGCCGCGCCTCCTACCTCCCACTCCCCGCCTAACCGCCTGCGTCGCCGCGCCCTTGGGCCCGCCCACACGGGGGCCGCACGCGCTGGCCGCTGCCGGCTCCGCTCGCCGTGGCCCTGGCACCCCTTCGCGCCTGGTGCTGGCGCTCGTCGCCGACGCCTTCTCTGTGCAAGAGCGCACAGCCAGTGAGGCTTGGCTGTGTGCCACTGGCATTTGGGGCCCGTTCCCTGAAAAAGGAAAGAGACAAAAACAAAAGAGAAAGAAAAAGATTTGGTAAAAAAATAGCTATTAAAAATAAAATAAATAAATAAATTTAATTAATTAACTTAATAAATACTGTTTAATCAACCTAATCACCTTATTGAACTAACTAGTTCTGTTTAGGTAAATTGAGTCAATGACAATCGGGCCCCACCGTCAGTTTGACCGGTCAACGGTCAAAGTTGACCGCTGACGTCATGCTGACATCACGCTAACACAATAAATGAATTTTCCAATTAAACGAATTTAGTAATTCCAGAAATTAATTAAAATCTTTGAAAATCATTATAAAATAATCCGTAGCTCGGATGAAAAAACTTTGTACATGAAAGTTGCTTAGAACGACGAGACGAATCTGAATATGCAGTCCGTTCGTCCGCCACACATCCCTAACCAATCGAACTCGCAACTTTCCCCCTCTGATTCATCTGTCCGAAAGCGCGAAACACCGGGAATACTTTCTTGGATGTTTCCCCCCTTCACCGGTATCGCCTACTACTGCATTAGGTCACCCCTAGCACTGCGTATTGCCATGTTATGCTTTGTGTTGCTTTGATTGCTCTATTATTTATTGTGTTCCCCCTCCGTTACTTCTTTCCGGTAGACCCCGAGACTGCCGGCACCCCCAGTTCGACTACGGTGTTGACGACCTCTTCTTGCTAGAGCAACCAGGCAAGCCCCCCTATCACCAGATATTGCCTATTCTACTCTCTACTGCTTGCATTAGAGTAGTGTAGCATGTTACTGCTTTCCGATTAATCCTATCCTGATGCATAGCCTGTCTTTGCTACTACTGTTGTTACCTTTACCTGCAATCCTACATGCTTAGTATAGGATGCTAGTATTCCATCTGTGGCCCTACCTTCTTGTCCGTCTGCTGTGCTATACTACTGGGCGGTGATCATTTCGGGAGGTGATCACGGGTATATACTATATACTTTATACATGATACATGTGGTGACTAAAGTCGGGTCGGCTCGAGGAGTACCCGCGAGTGATTCACGGATTGGGGGCTGAAAGGACCTTTGCCCCGACGGCCCTCTGGGTGGATCTTTGTGGCGGAGCGACATGGTAGGTTGAGACCGCCTAGGTGAGAGGTGGGCCTGGCCCTGGTCGGTGTCCGCGGTTACATCAATTAACACGCTTAACGAGATCTTGGTATTTGATCTGAGTCTGGCCATTTGGTCTATACGCACTAACCAACTACGGGGGAACAGTTATGGGCACTCGACGTCGTGGTATCAACCAAAGCCTTTGTGACGTCAGCGACTGAGCGGCGCGCGCCAGATTGGACCGCGTAACGTGACTTCCTTTGTAACGGAGGTTGCTAGGTCTGCTTCCGACCGCCCTCGCAACGTGTAGGTGTGCAATGGGCGATGGGCCCAGACCCCTGCGCCATAGGATTTAGACCGGCGTGCTGACCTCTCTGTTGTGCCTAGGTAGGGCTGCGACGTGTTGATCTTCCGAGGTCGGGCATGACCCAGGAAAGTGTGTCCGGCCAAATGGGATCAAGCGTGTTGGGTTATGTGGTGCACCCCTGCAGGGAAGTTTATCTATTCGAATAGCCGTGTCCCTCGGTAAAAGGACGACCCGGAGATGTACCTTGACCTTATGACAACAAGAACTGGATACTTAATAAAACACACCCTTCCAAGTGCCAGATACAACCCGGTGATCGCTCTCTAACAGGGCGACGAGGAGGGGATCGCCGGGTAGGATTATGCTATACGATGCTACTTGGTGAACTTACCATCTACTCTCTTCCACATGCTGCAAGATGGAGGTGGCCTGAAGCGTAGTCTTCGACAGGATTAGCTATCCCCCTCTTATTCTGGCATTCTGCAGTTCAGTCCACCGATATGGCCCTTTACACATATACCCATGCATATGTAGTGTAGCTCCTTGCTTGCAAGTACTTTGGATGAGTACACACGGTTGCTTTTCTCCCTCTTTTCCCCCTTTCCCTTCTACCTGGTTGTCGCAACCAGATGCCGGAGCCCAGGAGCCAGACGCCACCGTCGACGACGACTCCTACTACACCGGAGGTGCCTACTACTACGTGCAGCCCGCTAACGACGAACAGGAGTAGTTAGGAGGATCCCAGGCAGGAGGCCTGCGCCTCTTTCGATCTGTATCCCAGTTTGTGCTAGCCATCTTATGGCAACTTGTTTAACTTATGTCTGTACTCAGATATTGTTGCTTCCGTTGACTCGTCTATGATTGAGCACTTGTATTCGAGCCCTCGAGGCCCCTGGTTTGTATTATGATGCTTGTATGACTTATTTATGATTTAGAGTTGTGTTGTGATATCTTCCCGTTAGTCCCTGATCTTGATCGTACACGTTTGCGTGCATGATTAGTGTACGATTGAATCGGGGGCGTCACACCTAGGTCTCTAGAGCAAGAAGAACGTAACATGAAAATACGTCAATAAATGCCAATCGTGCCCCTGATCTCTTCATTCTCCGTCCTCAGAGACACAAATTTAATATTATGGAGAGTGTTGGGATTTAAAATGATGGTGAGGGTAAGATTTTTATAACTGATTGCTTTCTTTGTTTGACCCCCTAGTGACAAAATGTGAACTACAGTAATGGTGAAATATGAAATCCTTAATTTTAATTTATATCAAATATACAAGTCTATCATCATATTTATATATAGGCATTACATTGCCGCAACGTAGTAACACCACACAATATTTAATTTCTAGGGGCTCTTGGACGAAAAACAGGAAGAGCCAATATGCATGCTTTAGATAAACTAGTGTTAGTATAGTAGGATCTGACTATCAAGTAGAACGTCTTATTTTCAAGTAATTCGGCAACTGAAACTTATTTGATGTAGTCAACGAATATTTAACCTTTTGCTAAGATTCCTGTGCTTTTTCATGGGGTGATTGCAATCTCGTAATGTAGGCAAATTATGATACAACAGTCAGGGCCATGTATTGAGACAACATCTACGCTTTCGTATGGTAATACAACAAATATATATAGTCTTACAAAATAACGGAGATGACAAACACTTATTTTTAGCATGACAAACACTATTAAGATGATGAGACTACCAAAGGTGAAATATTATATATATATAAAAACAGAGCTATTTATTCACTTATTAAACACACATGCCGGCTATAATGTCTTGTTGCCATCTTTAGGACGACAGTCCGTTTATTCACGGGACACATGCCTAGCTAGTATTCCAAACATGGCCCAAGCCTACAATCTACTACATCTTGTTCATACATTGCCAAGATAAAAATAAGCTGACCCATGTTGGCCATCAGGCACATAGTTTCCTACCCTGCCCATTACAGCTGCAGTAGAACCCATCATCTGCTGCTCACGCCACATTGGCTGCTGGCCCACTTGTTGATTATATATGGAAGGGGAGCACTGAGCTAGGTTGTTCATGACTGCGAACGAGCTCGTCGGAGCCTGCAACCTAAAGCTTGGGTCATTGTAGAGGCTGGCGAAAGAAAGGGTTTGCCGAGGGGCAGAACTATTATTTGCTGCCAATAGCTCGTTGTCATGGAGCCTGACATCATTGATGCTGTAACGCTTTGTCCCTGACAATGCCTTTCTCTCTATTCTCTTGAAAAACTTTTGTGCATGGCTTGAAACTTGGACAGGGGTCTTAGTGGTGACGAAGTGCTTGGATATGTTTTTCCAGTCGCCACGGCCATAGACTTCCAGCCCATAAAGAAATGACCTATGGACATAATGTTCAAAAGAATTGTTAGGTTAAATTGTTTACTCAAAGATGAATTGTGCAGTTGTTTTACTGAAGCAACTAATATAGATAGAAGCAAACTACCAATTTGACAGGTTCGAACCACTACAACAACACGTGCTTACTTTTGTTTATGTACAGGTACTGGATAGAATATATGTATATCAGAAATCCATAAGTGAACGAACATTTTGTAGACAACCAAAACATATTACAAATTCAAAATTATCGTACCTCTATTTTTCTGTAGTGCAACGACAATCATTACAGGTTATTGATCTGTTTGATTGCGACAAGACGTACCATATTGGAATTTAATGGCCTATTTAACTGCCTTTCTATTTTTTAATCAAGGTCCAATCACATAAAAAATTTAAGCCAAAAAGAAAAGTAAGAAAGAAAGTTCATCAATATCTAATTTGCAGGGATTAGTATTTATCAAAAATGTAAACTGTAAACGTCCAGATATACATTTGTTAAAGTGCAATATCAATTTAACATACCTGCCTCATAGAATTAATTCGTAGAGCTTAATTATCATATGTTGATTTTAAATAAAGAACAACTAAAACTACACGACAAGGAAGAATATAGGTATCGACTAACTTGTGTTCCTCTTTGGTCCAAAACTTTCGTTGATGTGCGGCAACAGCTGGTCGATCAATGGAAGTATTGCTCTCCAAGACCACCATCTTGTTCTTGTTTACCATCATCGGGGCCTCCTCCGTCTTCCTGATTCTTGTATCCTCTAGTGCGCAACGAAATGAAAATCCATTATCATCCATGGTTGTACCCTCATCCTCTTGTACCTCAAAGTTTTCATTAACAAGGCCGCCCATGCTGTAAATGGAAATTGACAGTGTCCAGTGTACATTTAGTAAAGTAAAATATCATCACAAACATAAGCTACTGATCTCACATAATAAATATGCACAACATTCTTAATTGGTATATGTTCACCGAAAACAAACAACAATTAAAACTACATGACAAAGGAGAGTATACAAGCATCGACGAACCTGTGTTCCTCGTCGGTCCAAAAACCCCGTTGATGTGGGGCAACAACTGGTTGGTCTATGGAAATATTGTTCTCTAACACCTTCATCTTGTTATTGTCTGCCATTAGCGGTGCCTCACCCGTCACCGTGATCCCCGTATTCTCCATTGCACAACCAAAGGACAATCCATTATTGTCCATGATTGTTGCCTCCTCTCGTATACCGAAGTTTTCATTCGCATGGTCGCCCATGGTGTAGATACCGTGTGTGCTGCTAGCACCATTCTCCTCCATCGGTAGCTCATAGTTACCGTTGACAGGGTCACAAAAGGTGAAAATGTTTTGCGGGCTACCACTAGTAACATGGGTCCCCTCCCTCCGTTGGATCATATGCATTTCCACGGCGAGATCAATATAACGATTTGTTACCTGTTTCATGGTCTTTGAAGGGAACAATGCATGGAGAGAATTCACGATGTAGTTGTGCTTCTTGTTCTTGTCATCGTTATCGTCATACATGATTTTGTTGGTGTTGAGCCTAGCAATGAGTGAGGATGCCTCCTCTACCTCGGATGAGGTCCACCCCTGGTTGACTATTGGATCCATGAGAAAGTGGGTAGTTGAACGCTATAGAATTATGAGGAGTATGAACTATGAAGATGGGTTATAGCTTGGGGATGGAGACTGGGGAGTAAGATAGTGTATTTATAGCCCTCTTGTGTGCAGTCCTACTTTCGCTAATTAATTTGGCTCATTTATAGTTTTTCAGTCCATACTAAAGTAGATTGAACTATAGTTAAGATAATTAATTATTATGATCCTCCGAGGAACATGCCAAACTATTTTAAGTTGACCTTGACATTGTGTCTTTCTTTGAAAAAATCTTTTCTTATTTTGCCAATGCAAATAATTGCCACGGGCCTGCAAATATACGCAAGAAGATTGCTAGAAACAACACAAGCAGGCCTATTGAGTTGATCAATTTCGGTGTAGATAGATAGGACACACATCTTGTGTGCATGCATGACATGTGTTCTCATCTTAGAGTGCAAGACCCAAACCATGGTCTGCCGCACTCAAATATGCAATGCACACAGGATCTAATTCGGTTTTGGCTGCTAGTGACACATACATCAATGGAGTTTTATTGCATACACATTTGCAAATAATTGATTAATATCTCCCCACGATAACTAGGCTACATATACGATCCACACATTACGAGCGAAGGTAAGCATATCTTTTCTCTTAATTTTGGTGACCAGTCTTCCCACATCCAACGCACGAAATTCCATCTATAGGCAGATTTCTTGGCTTAGGTCATTTAATGGCACTTCATGGTAAAAAGACTCAATACACGGGCCAATCAATTGTGTACATATCTACATGTCTTTTTATATGTATATATAGAGATACAAATTAATAACCTATGAAGTCAATAAATTTGACACACTTATCTTCCATCTCTCTCTCTCTCTCTCTCAAAATAATTTCGAGATTTCTACGTGATATACACAAACATAGAGGTTGCAAAATGGAAATAGGTTTTTAAGTGCATGATGCATCGTCTAGCTATCATAGGGGACCACGTGCATACTCATGCACTCATATGCCATGTTTCAGCCATGTTCATAAATGGCTTTTGCTTCGTACTTTTAAACTCAGTTTTAATACTGTGTACAAGTTAATAAACTAGATTATAGAAAAGGCATCAATGATAACGGGCTTCACAACTATATTTTTTTCCTAGTGAAGGAAAAAGATTAGAACGTACAAGTATTAACTTTCAGCCAATTGTTACGCCACATTGCTAACTGATAAAATTATAGGAGGTTAAATTCTAACGGTGGCATTATGAAGCATGCCTACACCAAGTCTACATCACTAGAGCAGGTAGTCCTGATAACTACAGTCGGGAAGTCGCTTGACGTTGCTTGAGATACTAGTGACAACAATTTGAAGCACAGACCTTCAACACGGAGAACAAGGCGAAGGCCAGGCGAGGAGACCCAACCTACCACGTCGATGATATAAGCTCCATACCATGACTTATCGACGAGAGTACCAGCGCCACCGTGGATCGATGTGGAAGCATTGTAGTTGACGACTCTCCCTCCCCCCTCCACCGTTATGGTAGATATAAATTGTTTGTTATCCAGTTTCAACTATTTTGCTCAATGGATTCTATCTTAAACATACATTTCTAACATAATAAAACTTTTTATTTCCTTATATTGAGCTGAAAAGGAGAAATAAATGGATTTCTAGTCAAATGCAGCAATTTGCAGAACTAGCCGGGCTGCTTTTGTAACCGGATGGTGTTTTTGCAACAATTGAGGGTGTTGGTTCACTTTTGATCTTCCTTTTCAAAAAACATACACAAGCAAAACGACTACTGGTTTCACGTCAACAAGGCATATCCGGTTTTTCATTTTCGATTTTTTTTAAATATATTGTACAATTTTTTGTTTTAGTTTACCATCTTCAGTTCCTTTTTTATTGTTGATTCCCTTTCTTCTTAGTTTTTTAATCATGTATTGTGTGCCCTACAAATGGCACTCCCTTTATGTTTTCTTCTTTATTGTATCTTTTCCACTTGCTGATTTGTTCATTACTTTTGTTACGCATTCATGAGGTGGCATACATATGTATACAAACGGTTTTTAACCCCTTTCCACGACGGCACTGGTAGAAAAAGAGGCTTCCATACGCCCCCATTAGTCCCCAAAACAATCGAACCGCGACCAAAGGGGTCTTTAGTCGCGGTTCGGGAGGAGACCCACGACCAACTATCTGGGCCCAGCGCGCTCGGTCGACAGCTGGCGGACGGGAGGGGCTTTAGTCCCGGTTGGCCTGGCCAACCGGGACTAAAGGTCCCCGAAGGCCTTTAGTCGCGGTTGGCCAGGCCAACCGGGACTAAAGGCCCATCCAGCTGGCGGACGGGAGGGGCTTTAGTCCCGGTTGGCCTGGCCAACCGCGACTAAAGGTCCCCGAAGGCCTTTAGTTGCGGTTGGCCAGGCCAACCGGGACTAAAGGCCCATCCCTATATATAGGACTCAGCTCACTTCACTTCACTCAGCTCACTTCACAATTTTCAGAAGGGGGTGGTGGGTTTGCTTTTGGTTCCTCCTATGCACACAAGGTGTTTGATGAAATGCCCGAGAGCCTGAAACAAACATGATATGAAGTGTCCGAGCCACACTTGAGCTTTCTCATTTATTTTTCCTCCGCGATCGCGGTTAGCAACTTGAACCTTTCATGTGTCATTGATAAAATATGCATGTGTGTAGTTCATTGTTTAATTTGTATTATTTCTAGCTAGTTAGTTTAACAAATGCATGATGGTTAATTATATACTTTATATAATAATAATGCAGATGAATCGGCAATGGATGTACGGTCCCCGACTCTCCGGCGAGTTCACTACGGGTTTGAAAGATTTCCTCGTAGTGGCAAATGCGAACAAGCAGCAAGGTTTTATTATCTGTCCATGTGCTGTCTGTAAGAATCAGAAGGGTTACTCCTCCTCAAGAGACGTTCACATGCACCTGCTTCGGCACGGTTTCATGCCAAGCTATAATTGTTGGACCAAGCATGGAGAAAGAGGGGTTAGAATGGAAGAAGATGAAGAAGGGGATGATATCGATGACAACTATCATGATCATTTCGGTGATACTTTCATGGAGGATGATGCTGAAGGTGGGGAAGGGTTAGGTGAAGGTGAAGAAGAGGCACATGATGAGCCCGCTGATGATCTTGGTCGGACCATTGCTGATGCACGGAGACGCTGCGAAACTGACAAGGAGAGGGAGAATTTGGATCGCATGTTAGAGGATCACAAAAAGTCGTTGTATCCAGGATGCGATAATAGTCTGAAAAAGCTGGGCTGCACACTGGATTTGCTAAAATGGAAGGCACAGAAGGTGTAGGTGACTCATCATTTGAAAATTTGCTGAAAATGTTGAAGAATATGTTTCCGAAGAATAACGAGTTGCCCGCCAGTACGTACGAAGCAAAGAAGGTTGTCTGCCCTCTAGGTTTAGAGGTTCTGAAGATACATGCATGCATTAACGACTGCATCCTCTACCGCGGTGAATACGAGAATTTGAATGAATGCCCTGTATGCACTGCATTGCGTTATAAGATCAGAGGCGATGACCCTGGTGACGATGTTGAGGGCGAGAAACCCAGGAAGAGGGTTCCCGCCAAGGTGATGTGGTATGCTCCTATAATACCACGGTTGAAACGTCTGTTCATGAACAAAAAGCATGCCAAGTCGTTGCGATGGCACAAAGAGGACCGTAAGTCCGACGGGGAGTTGAGACACACCGCTGATGGAACGCAATGGAGAAAGATCGACAGAGTGTTCAAAGATTTTGCAGCTGACGCAAGGAACATAAGATTTGGTCTAAATACTGATGGCATTAATCCTTTTGGCGAGCAGAGCTCCAGCCATAGCACCTGGCCCGTGACTCTATGCATCTACAACCTTCCTCCTTGGTTGTGCATGAAGCGGAAGTTCATTATGATGCCAATTCTCATCCAAGGCCCTAAGCAACCCGGCAACGACATCGATGTGTACCTAAGGCCATTAGTTGAAGAACTTTTACAGTTGTGGGCCAGACCTGGTGTACGTGTCTGGGATGAGCACAAAGGAGAGGAATTTGACCTACGAGCGTTGCTTTTTGTAACCATCAACGATTGGCCTGCTCTCAGTAACCTTTCGGGACAGACAAATAAGGGATACAATGCATGCACGCACTGCTTACATGAGACTGAAAGTGTACGTTTGGTTAATTGTAAGAAGAACGTGTACCTGGGTCATCGTCGATTTCTTCCCCGAAATCATAACGTAAGAAAGAAAGGCAAGCATTTCAACGGCAAGGCAGATCACCGGCCGAAGCCTGCGGAACGTACTGGTGCTGAGATATTTGATATGGTCAAGGATTTGAAAGTCATCTTTGGAAAGGGTCCTGGCGGACAATCAGTTCCGCGGGGAGTTGACGGGCACGCACCCATGTGGAAGAAGAAATCTATATTTTGGGAGCTAGAATATTGGAAAGTCCTAGATGTCCGCTCTGCAATCGACGTGATGCATGTTACGAAGAATATTTGCGTGAACCTGCTAAGCTTCTTGGGCGTGTATGGGAAGACAAATGATACAAAGGAAGCACGGCAGGACCAGCAACTTTTGAAAGACCCAGATGACCGGCATCCGGAATGGTTTCAAGGTCGTGCCAGCTACGCTCTTACCAAAGAAGAGAAGGTCATTTTTTTTGAATGCCTGAGCAGTATGAAGGTCCCGTCTGGCTTCTCGTCGAATATAAAGGGAATAATAAACATGGCGGAGAAAAAGTTCCAAAACCTGAAGTCTCACGACTGCCACGTGATTATGACGCAATTGCTTCCGATTGCTTTGAGGGGGCTCCTACCGGAAAATGTTCGAGTAGCCATTGTGAAGCTATGTGCATTCCTCAATGCAATCTCTCAGAAGGTAATCAATCCAGAAGATCTACCACGGTTACAGAACGATGTGGTCCAATGCCTTGTCAGTTTCGAGTTGGTGTTCCCACCATCCTTCTTCGATATTATGACGCACCTCCTGGTCCACCTAGTCGAAGAGATTTCCATTCTCGGTCCTGTATTTCTACACAATATGTTCCCCTTTGAGAGGTTCATGGGAGTATTAAAGAAATATGTTCGTAACCGTGCTAGGCCAGAAGGAAGCATCGTCAAGGGCTATGGAAATGAGGAGGTAATTGAGTTCTGTATTGACTATGTTCCTGACCTTAAGCCGATTGGTATTCCTCAATCGCGGCACGAGGGGAGACTAAGTGGAAAAGGCAAGATCGGAAGGGAATCCACGATATGTATGGACGGTCATTCTATGACTGAAGCACACCACACAGTTCTGCAAAATTCCAGCTTGGTGGCTCCGTACTTCGAGCAACACAAGAATATTTTACGCTCGGACAACCCGGGGAAGCCTGAATCCTGGATTAGAAAGGCCCACATGGAGACTTTCGGCAGTTGGTTGCGAAAACATTTAATGAATGGCAATGATGTTGGAGATCAGCTGTACATGTTGGCCAAGAAACCATCTTCGACTATAACGACTCTCCAAGGGTACGAGATAAATGGGAATACATTTTACACCATCACCCAAGATAAAAAGAGCACCAACCAAAACAGTGGTGTCCGCTTTGATGCAGCAACCGAGAATGGGCAAAAGGTCACATATTACGATTACATAGAGGAGATATGGGAACTTGACTATGGACCCTCCTTTAAGGTCCCTTTGTTCCGGTGCAAATGGTTCAAGCTAACAGGAGGTGGGGTAAAGGTGGACGAGCAATACGGAATGACAATGGTGGATTTCAACAATCTTGGTTACCTTGACGAACCATTCGTCCTTGCCAAAGATGTCGCTCAGGTTTTTTATTTGAAGGACATGAGTAGCAAACCGAGGAAACGGAAAGATAAGAAAACGATCAGTACATCATGCGATGATCCAAAGCGCCACATTGTTCTTTCAGGGAAAAGAAACATCGTGGGAGTGGAGGACAAGACAGACATGTCAGAAGATTATAATATGTTTGGTGAAATTCCGCCCTTCAAAGTGAACACTGACCCAAGCATTAAGTTAAATGATGAGGATGCTCCATGGATACGGCACAATCGTAAGCAAGCAGGGACACAAGGGAAGAATTGATGTGTAATAATTTATTGTACCAAACTTTGTATTTGGTCGATGAACTGAA